>NW_027590354.1:0-300000 GCF_964213995.1 Mustelus asterias | reverse complement strand
CACATGTGCTCTTCACCGACACACACGCGCTCATCCTCACTGACACACACGCACTCATCCTCACCGACACACACGCACTTATCCTCACCGACACACACGCACTCAACCTCACCGACACACACGCGCTCTTCCTCACCGACACACACGCCCTGTTCCTCACCGACACACACGCGCTCATCCTCACCGACACACACGCCCTCTTCCTCACCGACACACACGCCCTCATCCTCACCGACACACACACGCTCATCCCCATTGACACACACACACTCATCCTCACCGAAACACACACGCTCATCCTCACTGACACACACGTGCTCATCCTCACCGACAAATACACGCTCATGCTCACGACACACACAGGCTCATTCTCACCGACACACACGTGCTCATCCTCATTGACACACACGGCCTCATCCTCACTGACACACACGCGCTCATCCTCACCGACACACACGCCTTCATCCTCACCGACACACATGTGCTCATCCTCACTGACACACATGCTCTCATCCTCACTGACACACATGCGCTCATCTTCACCGACACACACGCGCTCATCCTCACTGACACATACGCTCATCCTCACCGACACACACGCGCTCATCCTCACCGACACACACGCACTCATCCTCACCGACACACAGGCACTCATCCTCACCGACACACACGCACTCATCCTCACCGACACACAGGCACTCATCCTCACTGACACACACGCGCTCATCCTCACCGACACACACGCCCTCATCCTCACTGACACACACACGGTCATCCTCACCGACACACAGGCACTCATCCTCACTGACACACACGCGCTCATCCTCACTGACACACACGCTCTCAACCTCACCGACACACACGCGCTCATCCTCACCGACACTCACGCGCTCCTCCTCACTGACACACAGGCACTCATCCTCACTGACACACACGCGCTCATCCTCACTGACACATACGCTCATCCTCACCGACACACACGCGCTCATCCTCACCGACACACACGCACTCATCCTCACCGACACACAGGCACTCATCCTCACCGACACACACGCACTCATCCTCACCGACACACAGGCACTCATCCTCACTGACACACACGCGCTCATCCTCACCGACACACACGCACTCATCCTCACCGACACACAGGCACTCATCCTCACTGACACACACGCGCTCATCCTCACCGACACACACAAGCTCATCCTCACTGACACACACGCGCTCATCCTCCCCGACACACACGTGCTCATCCTCACCGACACACACGCCCTCTTTCTCACCGACACACACTTGCTCATCCATCCGACACACACGCCCTCTTCCTCACCGACACACACGCCCTCATCCTCACCGACACACACGCCCTCATCCTCACCGACACACACGCCCTCTTCCTCACCGACACACACGCCCTCATCCTCACCGACACACACACGCTCATCCCCATTGACACACACACACTCATCCTCACCGTAACACACACGTTCATCCTCACTGACACACACGTGCTCATCCTCACCGACACACACGCGCTCATCCTCACCGACACACACGCCTTCATCCTCACCGACACACATGTGCTCATCCTCACTGACACACATGCGCTCATCCTCACTGACACACACGCGCTCATCCTCACCGACACACACGCACTCATCCTCACTGACACACACGCACTCATCCTCACTGCCACACACGCGCTCATGTTCACTGACACACACGCGCTCATCCTCACTGCCACACACGTGCTCATCCTCACCGACACACACGCCTTCATCCTCACCGACACACATGTGCTCATCCTCACCGACACACACGCGCTCATCCTCACCGACACACACGCCTTCATCCTCACCGACACACATGTGCTCATCCTCACTGACACACATGCGCTCACCCTCACTGACACACACGCACTCATCCTCACTGCCACACACGCGCTCATGTTCACTGACACACACGCGCTCATCCTCACTGCCACACACGTGCTCTTCACCGACACACACGCGCTCATCCTCACTGACACACATGCACTCATCCTCACCGACACACACGCACTCAACCTCACCGACACACACGCGCTCTTCCTCACCGACACACACGCCCTGTTCCTCACCGACACACACGCGCTCATCCTCACCGACACACACGCCCTCTTCCTCACCGACACACACGCCCTCATCCTCACCGACACACACACGCTCATCCCCATTGACACACACACACTCATCCTCACCGAAACACACACGCTCATCCTCACTGACACACACGTGCTCATCCTCACCGACAAATACACGCTCATGCTCACGACACACACAGGCTCATTCTCACCGACACACACGTGCTCATCCTCATTGACACACACGGCCTCATCCTCACTGACACACACGCGCTCATCCTCACCGACACACACGCCTTCATCCTCACCGACACACATGTGCTCATCCTCACTGACACACATGCTCTCATCCTCACTGACACACATGCGCTCATCTTCACCGACACACACGCGCTCATCCTCACTGACACATACGCTCATCCTCACCGACACACACGCGCTCATCCTCACCGACACACACGCACTCATCCTCACCGACACACAGGCACTCATCCTCACCGACACACACGCACTCATCCTCACCGACACACAGGCACTCATCCTCACTGACACACACGCGCTCATCCTCACCGACACACACGCCCTCATCCTCACTGACACACACACGCTCATCCTCACCGACACACAGGCACTCATCCTCACTGACACACACGCGCTCATCCTCACTGACACACACGCTCTCAACCTCACCGACACACACGCGCTCATCCTCACCGACACTCACGCGCTCCTCCTCACTGACACACAGGCACTCATCCTCACTGACACACACGCGCTCATCCTCACTGACACATACGCTCATCCTCACCGACACACACGCGCTCATCCTCACCGACACACACGCACTCATCCTCACCGACACACAGGCACTCATCCTCACCGACACACACGCACTCATCCTCACCGACACACAGGCACTCATCCTCACTGACACACACGCGCTCATCCTCACCGACACACACGCCCTCATCCTTACTGACACACACACGCTCATCCTCACCGACACACAGGCACTCATCCTCACTGACACACACGCGCTCATCCTCACTGACACACACGCTCTCAACCTCACCGACACACACGCGCTCATCCTCACCGACACTCACGCGCTCCTCCTCACTGACACACAGGCACTCATCCTCACTGACACACACGCCCTCATCCTCACTGACACACACGCCCTCATTCTCACCGACACACACGCACTCATCTTCACTGACACACACGCGCTCATCCTCACTGACGCACACGCACTCATCCTCACCGACACACACGCACTCTCATCCTCACCGACACACACGCGCTCATCCTCACCGACACACACGCCCTCATCCTCACCGACACACACGCGATCAACCTCACCGACACACATGTGCTCATCCTCACTGACACACATGCTCTCATCCTCACTGACACACATGCGCTCATCTTCACCGACACACACGCGCTCATCCTCACTGACACATACGCTCATCCTCACCGACACACACGCGCTCATCCTCACCGACACACACGCACTCATCCTCACCGACACACAGGCACTCATCCTCACCGACACACACGCACTCATCCTCACCGACACACAGGCACTCATCCTCACTGACACACACGCGCTCATCCTCACCGACACACACGCACTCATCCTCACCGACACACAGGCACTCATCCTCACTGACACACACGCGCTCATCCTCACCGACACACACAAGCTCATCCTCACTGACACACACGCGCTCATCCTCCCCGACACACACGTGCTCATCCTCACCGACACACACGCCCTCTTTCTCACCGACACACACTTGCTCATCCATCCGACACACACGCCCTCTTCCTCACCGACACACACGCCCTCATCCTCACCGACACACACGCCCTCATCCTCACCGACACACACGCCCTCTTCCTCACCGACACACACGCCCTCATCCTCACCGACACACACACGCTCATCCCCATTGACACACACACACTCATCCTCACCGTAACACACACGTTCATCCTCACTGACACACACGTGCTCATCCTCACCGACACACACGCGCTCATCCTCACCGACACACACGCCTTCATCCTCACCGACACACATGTGCTCATCCTCACTGACACACATGCGCTCATCCTCACTGACACACACGCGCTCATCCTCACCGACACACATGCACTCATCCTCACTGACACACACGCACTCATCCTCACTGCCACACACGCGCTCATGTTCACTGACACACACGCGCTCATCCTCACTGCCACACACGTGCTCATCCTCACCGACACACACGCCTTCATCCTCACCGACACACATGTGCTCATCCTCACCGACACACACGCGCTCATCCTCACCGACACACACGCCTTCATCCTCACCGACACACATGTGCTCATCCTCACTGACACACATGCGCTCACCCTCACTGACACACACGCACTCATCCTCACTGCCACACACGCGCTCATGTTCACTGACACACACGCGCTCATCCTCACTGCCACACATGTGCTCTTCACCGACACACACGCGCTCATCCTCACTGACACACACGCACTCATCCTCACCGACACACACGCACTTATCCTCACCGACACACACGCACTCAACCTCACCGACACACACGCGCTCTTCCTCACCGACACACACGCCCTGTTCCTCACCGACACACACGCGCTCATCCTCACCGACACACACGCCCTCTTCCTCACCGACACACACGCCCTCATCCTCACCGACACACACACGCTCATCCCCATTGACACACACACACTCATCCTCACCGAAACACACACGCTCATCCTCACTGACACACACGTGCTCATCCTCACCGACAAATACACGCTCATGCTCACGACACACACAGGCTCATTCTCACCGACACACACGTGCTCATCCTCATTGACACACACGGCCTCATCCTCACTGACACACACGCGCTCATCCTCACCGACACACACGCCTTCATCCTCACCGACACACATGTGCTCATCCTCACTGACACACATGCTCTCATCCTCACTGACACACATGCGCTCATCTTCACCGACACACACGCGCTCATCCTCACTGACACATACGCTCATCCTCACCGACACACACGCGCTCATCCTCACCGACACACACGCACTCATCCTCACCGACACACAGGCACTCATCCTCACCGACACACACGCACTCATCCTCACCGACACACAGGCACTCATCCTCACCGACACACACGCCCTGTTCCTCACCGACACACACGCGCTCATCCTCACCGACACTCACGCGCTCCTCCTCACTGACACACAGGCACTCATCCTCACTGACACACACGCGCTCATCCTCACTGACACATACGCTCATCCTCACCGACACACACGCGCTCATCCTCACCGACACACACGCACTCATCCTCACCGACACACAGGCACTCATCCTCACCGACACACACGCACTCATCCTCACCGACACACAGGCACTCATCCTCACTGACACACACGCGCTCATCCTCACCGACACACACGCACTCATCCTCACCGACACACAGGCACTCATCCTCACTGACACACACGCGCTCATCCTCACCGACACACACAAGCTCATCCTCACTGACACACACGCGCTCATCCTCCCCGACACACACGTGCTCATCCTCACCGACACACACGCCCTCTTTCTCACCGACACACACTTGCTCATCCATCCGACACACACGCCCTCTTCCTCACCGACACACACGCCCTCATCCTCACCGACACACACGCCCTCATCCTCACCGACACACACGCCCTCTTCCTCACCGACACACACGCCCTCATCCTCACCGACACACACACGCTCATCCCCATTGACACACACACACTCATCCTCACCGTAACACACACGTTCATCCTCACTGACACACACGTGCTCATCCTCACCGACACACACGCGCTCATCCTCACCGACACACACGCCTTCATCCTCACCGACACACATGTGCTCATCCTCACTGACACACATGCGCTCATCCTCACTGACACACACGCGCTCATCCTCACCGACACACACGCACTCATCCTCACTGACACACACGCACTCATCCTCACTGCCACACACGCGCTCATGTTCACTGACACACACGCGCTCATCCTCACTGCCACACACGTGCTCATCCTCACCGACACACACGCCTTCATCCTCACCGACACACATGTGCTCATCCTCACCGACACACACGCGCTCATCCTCACCGACACACACGCCTTCATCCTCACCGACACACATGTGCTCATCCTCACTGACACACATGCGCTCACCCTCACTGACACACACGCACTCATCCTCACTGCCACACACGCGCTCATGTTCACTGACACACACGCGCTCATCCTCACTGCCACACACGTGCTCTTCACCGACACACACGCGCTCATCCTCACTGACACACATGCACTCATCCTCACCGACACACACGCACTCAACCTCACCGACACACACGCGCTCTTCCTCACCGACACACACGCCCTGTTCCTCACCGACACACACGCGCTCATCCTCACCGACACACACGCCCTCTTCCTCACCGACACACACGCCCTCATCCTCACCGACACACACACGCTCATCCCCATTGACACACACACACTCATCCTCACCGAAACACACACGCTCATCCTCACTGACACACACGTGCTCATCCTCACCGACAAATACACGCTCATGCTCACGACACACACAGGCTCATTCTCACCGACACACACGTGCTCATCCTCATTGACACACACGGCCTCATCCTCACTGACACACACGCGCTCATCCTCACCGACACACACGCCTTCATCCTCACCGACACACATGTGCTCATCCTCACTGACACACATGCTCTCATCCTCACTGACACACATGCGCTCATCTTCACCGACACACACGCGCTCATCCTCACTGACACATACGCTCATCCTCACCGACACACACGCGCTCATCCTCACCGACACACACGCACTCATCCTCACCGACACACACGCGCTCATCCTCACTGACACATACGCTCATCCTCACCGACACACACGCGCTCATCCTCACCGACACACACGCGCTCATCCTCACCGACACACACGCACTCATCCTCACCGACACACACGCACTCATCCTCACCGACACACAGGCACTCATCCTCACTGACACACACGCGCTCATCCTCACCGACACACACGCCCTCATCCTCACTGACACACACACGCTCATCCTCACCGACACACAGGCACTCATCCTCACTGACACACACGCGCTCATCCTCACTGACACACACGCTCTCAACCTCACCGACACACACGCGCTCATCCTCACCGACACTCACGCGCTCCTCCTCACTGACACACAGGCACTCATCCTCACTGACACACACGCGCTCATCCTCACTGACACATACGCTCATCCTCACCGACACACACGCGCTCATCCTCACCGACACACACGCACTCATCCTCACCGACACACAGGCACTCATCCTCACCGACACACACGCACTCATCCTCACCGACACACAGGCACTCATCCTCACTGACACACACGCGCTCATCCTCACCGACACACACGCCCTCATCCTTACTGACACACACACGCTCATCCTCACCGACACACAGGCACTCATCCTCACTGACACACACGCGCTCATCCTCACTGACACACACGCTCTCAACCTCACCGACACACACGCGCTCATCCTCACCGACACTCACGCGCTCCTCCTCACTGACACACAGGCACTCATCCTCACTGACACACACGCCCTCATCCTCACTGACACACACGCCCTCATTCTCACCGACACACACGCACTCATCTTCACTGACACACACGCGCTCATCCTCACTGACGCACACGCACTCATCCTCACCGACACACACGCACTCTCATCCTCACTGACACACACGCGCTCATTCTCACTGACACACACACGCTCATCCTCACTGACACACACGCGCTCATTCTCACTGACACACACGCCCTCATCCTCACTGACACACACGCCCTCATTCTCACCGACACACACGCACTCATCTTCACTGACACACACGCGCTCATCCTCACTGACGCACACGCACTCATCCTCACCGACACACACGCACTCTCATCCTCACTGACACACACGCGCTCATCCTCACTGACACACATGCACTCATCCTCACCGACACACACGCGCTCATCCTCACCGACACACATGCGCTCATCCTCACTGACACACACGCGCTCATCCTCACCGACACACATGCGCTCATCCTCACTGAAACACACGCGCTCATCCTCACCGACACACATGCGCTCATCCTCACTGACACACACGCCCTCATCCTCACTGACCTAGTTGGACCAAGGAGCGGCACAGGTTTGGAGGGCCGACGGGCCTGTTTCCTGTGCTGTACTGTTCTTTGTTGTTTGTTCTTTGACTGCAGGAAGATACCAATGGGCTGGTCTGATGGACAGAAAAATGGCACATGGAATTCGATCTGGAGCAGTGAGAGAGAATGAATTTGGGACATTAGACAAGACAAGGGAATGAACAATAAAGGGATGATGCTGAGAACTATAGAGGATCAGAGAGAACCTGGAGCCAACATCCAGGCATCCGTGAAGGAGGCTGGACAGGGAGATCATAAGACCGTAAGATGTTGGAGTGGAATTAGGACATTCAGCCCATTGAGTCTGCTCTGCCATTCAATCAAGGCTGATAAGTTTCTCAATCAGGTGGTCAAGAAGACATTTGACCCAAGCCTAGTGTATAAGGGGAGGGAGATTATGCTCAAACTGAAGCAGAGAGTGGGAATATATGGATCCTTTTCAGAGTGACAAGCAGTGACTAGTGGGTGCGGCAGGGTTCAGTGCTGCAACCCCAGTTGTTCATAATATACATTAATGATTTGGATGAAGAATTGAATGCAATATCTCCAATTTTCAGACGACACTAAGCTGGGTGGCAGTGTGTGCTGTGAGGAGGATCCTGAGAGGTTACAGGGGGGCTTGGACAGGCTGAGTGGGCAGATACTTGGCAAATGCAACATAATGTGGATAAATGTGAGGTTATCAACTTTGGTGGCAAAAACAGGAAGAAAGATTATTATCTGAATGGTGGCAGTTGAGGAAAAGGGGAAGTGCATCGTGACCTGGGTGTCATGTTGGGACAGTTGCTGAAGGTTGGCATGCAGGTACAGCACGCAGTGAGGAAAGCTAATGGCATACAGGCCTTCATAGCAAGAGGATTTGAGTACAGGAGTAAAGATGTTTTGCTCAGTTGTACAGGGCCTTGGTGAAGCCACACCTTGAGTATTGTGTGCAGTTTTGGTCTCCTAGTCTGAGGAAGAACATTTTTGCTATTGAGGGAGTCCAGTGAAGGTTCACCAGACTGATTCCTGGAATGGTAGGACTGACATATGAAGAGAGACTGGATCGACTGGGCTTTTACTCACTGGAATTTAGAATGAGAGGGGATCTCATAGAAACATAGAAAATCCTGATTGGACTGGACAGACTAGATGCCATCCCAACATGTTCCCAATGTTGGGGATGTCCAGAACTAGGGGTTACAATCTTAGACTGAGATGAGGAAGGCAGCACGGTAGCACAGTGGTTAGCACTGCTGCTTCACAGCTCCAGGGACCTGGGTTCGATTCCCGGCCTGGGTCACTGTCTGTGTGGAGTTTGCACGTTCTCCTCGTGTCTGCGTGGGTTTCCTCCGGGTGCTCCGGTTTCCTCCCACAGTCCAAAGATGTGCGAGTTAGGTTGATTGGCCAAGCTAAAATTGCCCTTAATGTCCTGAGATGCGTAGGTTAGAGGGATTAGCAGGTAAATATGTAGGGATATGGAGGTAGGGCCTGGGTGGGATTGTGGTCGGTGCAGACTCGATGGGCCGAATGGCCTCTTTCTGTGCTGTAGGGTTTCTAAGATTCTATGATTTCTAAGACAAGCACGCGCTCATCCTCACCGACACGCACGCGCTCATCCTCACCGACACACACGCGCTCATCCTCACCGACACACACGCCCTCATCCTCACCGACACACACGCCCTCATCCTCACCGACACACACGCGCTCATCCTCACCGACACACACGCGCTCATCCTCACCGACACACACGCCCTCATCCTCACCGACACACACGCGCTCATCCTCACCGACACACACGCGCTCATCCTCACCGACACACACGCCCTCATCCTCACCGACACACACGCACTCATCCTCACCGACACACAGGCACTCATCCTCACCGACACACACGCACTCATCCTCACCGACACACAGGCACTCATCCTCACTGACACACACGCGCTCATCCTCACCGACACACACGCCCTCATCCTCACTGACACACACACGGTCATCCTCACCGACACACAGGCACTCATCCTCACTGACACACACGCGCTCATCCTCACTGACACACACGCTCTCAACCTCACCGACACACACGCGCTCATCCTCACCGACACTCACGCGCTCCTCCTCACTGACACACAGGCACTCATCCTCACTGACACACACGCGCTCATCCTCACTGACACATACGCTCATCCTCACCGACACACACGCGCTCATCCTCACCGACACACACGCACTCATCCTCACCGACACACAGGCACTCATCCTCACCGACACACACGCACTCATCCTCACCGACACACAGGCACTCATCCTCACTGACACACACGCGCTCATCCTCACCGACACACACGCACTCATCCTCACCGACACACAGGCACTCATCCTCACTGACACACACGCGCTCATCCTCACCGACACACACAAGCTCATCCTCACTGACACACACGCGCTCATCCTCCCCGACACACACGTGCTCATCCTCACCGACACACACGCCCTCTTTCTCACCGACACACACTTGCTCATCCATCCGACACACACGCCCTCTTCCTCACCGACACACACGCCCTCATCCTCACCGACACACACGCCCTCATCCTCACCGACACACACGCCCTCTTCCTCACCGACACACACGCCCTCATCCTCACCGACACACACACGCTCATCCCCATTGACACACACACACTCATCCTCACCGTAACACACACGTTCATCCTCACTGACACACACGTGCTCATCCTCACCGACACACACGCGCTCATCCTCACCGACACACACGCCTTCATCCTCACCGACACACATGTGCTCATCCTCACTGACACACATGCGCTCATCCTCACTGACACACACGCGCTCATCCTCACCGACACACACGCACTCATCCTCACTGACACACACGCACTCATCCTCACTGCCACACACGCGCTCATGTTCACTGACACACACGCGCTCATCCTCACTGCCACACACGTGCTCATCCTCACCGACACACACGCCTTCATCCTCACCGACACACATGTGCTCATCCTCACCGACACACACGCGCTCATCCTCACCGACACACACGCCTTCATCCTCACCGACACACATGTGCTCATCCTCACTGACACACATGCGCTCACCCTCACTGACACACACGCACTCATCCTCACTGCCACACACGCGCTCATGTTCACTGACACACACGCGCTCATCCTCACTGCCACACACGTGCTCTTCACCGACACACACGCGCTCATCCTCACTGACACACATGCACTCATCCTCACCGACACACACGCACTTATCCTCACCGACACACACGCACTCAACCTCACCGACACACACGCGCTCTTCCTCACCGACACACACGCCCTGTTCCTCACCGACACACACGCGCTCATCCTCACCGACACACACGCCCTCTTCCTCACCGACACACACGCCCTCATCCTCACCGACACACACACGCTCATCCCCATTGACACACACACACTCATCCTCACCGACACACACACGCTCATCCCCATTGACACACACACACTCATCCTCACCGTAACACACACGTTCATCCTCACTGACACACACGTGCTCATCCTCACCGACACACACGCGCTCATCCTCACCGACACACACGCCTTCATCCTCACCGACACACATGTGCTCATCCTCACTGACACACATGCGCTCATCCTCACTGACACACACGCGCTCATCCTCACCGACACACACGCACTCATCCTCACTGACACACACGCACTCATCCTCACTGCCACACACGCGCTCATGTTCACTGACACACACGCGCTCATCCTCACTGCCACACACGTGCTCATCCTCACCGACACACACGCCTTCATCCTCACCGACACACATGTGCTCATCCTCACCGACACACACGCGCTCATCCTCACCGACACACACGCCTTCATCCTCACCGACACACATGTGCTCATCCTCACTGACACACATGCGCTCACCCTCACTGACACACACGCACTCATCCTCACTGCCACACACGCGCTCATGTTCACTGACACACACGCGCTCATCCTCACTGCCACACACGTGCTCTTCACCGACACACACGCGCTCATCCTCACTGACACACATGCACTCATCCTCACCGACACACACGCACTCAACCTCACCGACACACACGCGCTCTTCCTCACCGACACACACGCCCTGTTCCTCACCGACACACACGCGCTCATCCTCACCGACACACACGCCCTCTTCCTCACCGACACACACGCCCTCATCCTCACCGACACACACACGCTCATCCCCATTGACACACACACACTCATCCTCACCGAAACACACACACTCATCCTCACTGACACACACGTGCTCATCCTCACCGACAAATACACGCTCATGCTCACGACACACACAGGCTCATTCTCACCGACACACACGTGCTCATCCTCATTGACACACACGGCCTCATCCTCACTGACACACACGCGCTCATCCTCACCGACACACACGCCTTCATCCTCACCGACACACATGTGCTCATCCTCACTGACACACATGCTCTCATCCTCACTGACACACATGCGCTCATCTTCACCGACACACACGCGCTCATCCTCACTGACACATACGCTCATCCTCACCGACACACACGCGCTCATCCTCACCGACACACACGCACTCATCCTCACCGACACACAGGCACTCATCCTCACCGACACACACGCACTCATCCTCACCGACACACAGGCACTCATCCTCACTGACACACACGCGCTCATCCTCACCGACACACACGCCCTCATCCTCCCTGACACACACACGCTCATCCTCACCGACACACAGGCACTCATCCTCACTGACACACACGCGCTCATCCTCACTGACACTCACGCGCTCCTCCTCACTGACACACAGGCACTCATCCTCACTGACACACACGCGCTCATCCTCACTGACACACACGCGCTCATCCTCACCGACACACACGCACTCATCCTCACCGACACACAGGCACTCATCCTCACCGACACTCACGCGCTCCTCCTCACTGACACACAGGCACTCATCCTCACTGACACACACGCGCTCATCCTCACTGACACATACGCTCATCCTCACCGACACACACGCGCTCATCCTCACCGACACACACGCACTCATCCTCACCGACACACAGGCACTCATCCTCACCGACACACACGCACTCATCCTCACCGACACACAGGCACTCATCCTCACTGACACACACGCGCTCATCCTCACCGACACACACGCCCTCATCCTCACTGACACACACACGCTCATCCTCACCGACACACAGGCACTCATCCTCACTGACACACACGCGCTCATCCTCACTGACACACACGCTCTCAACCTCACCGACACACACGCGCTCATCCTCACCGACACTCACGCGCTCCTCCTCACTGACACACAGGCACTCATCCTCACTGACACACACGCCCTCATCCTCACTGACACACACGCCCTCATTCTCACCGACACACACGCACTCATCTTCACTGACACACACGCGCTCATCCTCACTGACGCACACGCACTCATCCTCACCGACACACACGCACTCTCATCCTCACTGACACACACGCGCTCATTCTCACTGACACACACACGCTCATCCTCACTGACACACACGCGCTCATTCTCACTGACACACACGCCCTCATCCTCACTGACACACACGCCCTCATTCTCACCGACACACACGCACTCATCTTCACTGACACACACGCGCTCATCCTCACTGACGCACACGCACTCATCCTCACCGACACACACGCACTCTCATCCTCACTGACACACACGCGCTCATCCTCACTGACACACATGCACTCATCCTCACCGACACACACGCGCTCATCCTCACCGACACACATGCGCTCATCCTCACTGACACACACGCGCTCATCCTCACCGACACACATGCGCTCATCCTCACTGAAACACACGCGCTCATCCTCACCGACACACATGCGCTCATCCTCACTGACACACACGCCCTCATCCTCACTGACCTAGTTGGACCAAGGAGCGGCACAGGTTTGGAGGGCCGACGGGCCTGTTTCCTGTGCTGTACTGTTCTTTGTTGTTTGTTCTTTGACTGCAGGAAGATACCAATGGGCTGGTCTGATGGACAGAAAAATGGCACATGGAATTCGATCTGGAGCAGTGAGAGAGAATGAATTTGGGACATTAGACAAGACAAGGGAATGAACAATAAAGGGATGATGCTGAGAACTATAGAGGATCAGAGAGAACCTGGAGCCAACATCCAGGCATCCGTGAAGGAGGCTGGACAGGGAGATCATAAGACCGTAAGATGTTGGAGTGGAATTAGGACATTCAGCCCATTGAGTCTGCTCTGCCATTCAATCAAGGCTGATAAGTTTCTCAATCAGGTGGTCAAGAAGACATTTGACCCAAGCCTAGTGTATAAGGGGAGGGAGATTATGCTCAAACTGAAGCAGAGAGTGGGAATATATGGATCCTTTTCAGAGTGACAAGCAGTGACTAGTGGGTGCGGCAGGGTTCAGTGCTGCAACCCCAGTTGTTCATAATATACATTAATGATTTGGATGAAGAATTGAATGCAATATCTCCAATTTTCAGACGACACTAAGCTGGGTGGCAGTGTGTGCTGTGAGGAGGATCCTGAGAGGTTACAGGGGGGCTTGGACAGGCTGAGTGGGCAGATACTTGGCAAATGCAACATAATGTGGATAAATGTGAGGTTATCAACTTTGGTGGCAAAAACAGGAAGAAAGATTATTATCTGAATGGTGGCAGTTTAGGAAAAGGGGAAGTGCATCGTGACCTGGGTGTCATGTTGGGACAGTTGCTGAAGGTTGGCATGCAGGTACAGCACGCAGTGAGGAAAGCTAATGGCATACAGGCCTTCATAGCAAGAGGATTTGAGTACAGGAGTAAAGATGTTTTGCTCAGTTGTACAGGGCCTTGGTGAAGCCACACCTTGAGTATTGTGTGCAGTTTTGGTCTCCTAGTCTGAGGAAGAACATTTTTGCTATTGAGGGAGTCCAGTGAAGGTTCACCAGACTGATTCCTGGAATGGTAGGACTGACATATGAAGAGAGACTGGATCGACTGGGCTTTTACTCACTGGAATTTAGAATGAGAGGGGATCTCATAGAAACATAGAAAATCCTGATTGGACTGGACAGACTAGATGCCATCCCAACATGTTCCCAATGTTGGGGATGTCCAGAACTAGGGGTTACAATCTTAGACTGAGATGAGGAAGGCAGCACGGTAGCACAGTGGTTAGCACTGCTGCTTCACAGCTCCAGGGACCTGGGTTCGATTCCCGGCCTGGGTCACTGTCTGTGTGGAGTTTGCACGTTCTCCTCGTGTCTGCGTGGGTTTCCTCCGGGTGCTCCGGTTTCCTCCCACAGTCCAAAGATGTGCGAGTTAGGTTGATTGGCCAAGCTAAAATTGCCCTTAATGTCCTGAGATGCGTAGGTTAGAGGGATTAGCAGGTAAATATGTAGGGATATGGAGGTAGGGCCTGGGTGGGATTGTGGTCGGTGCAGACTCGATGGGCCGAATGGCCTCTTTCTGTGCTGTAGGGTTTCTAAGATTCTATGATTTCTAAGACAAGCACGCGCTCATCCTCACCGACACGCACGCGCTCATCCTCACCGACACACACGCGCTCATCCTCACCGACACACAGGCACTCATCCTCACCGACACACACGCCCTCATCCTCACCGACACACACGCGCTCATCCTCACCGACACACACGCGCTCATCCTCACCGACACACACGCCCTCATCCTCACCGACACACACGCGCTCATCCTCACCGACACACACGCGCTCATCCTCACCGACACACACGCCCTCATCCTCACCGACACACACGCACTCATCCTCACCGACACACAGGCACTCATCCTCACCGACACACACGCACTCATCCTCACCGACACACAGGCACTCATCCTCACTGACACACACGCGCTCATCCTCACCGACACACACGCCCTCATCCTCACTGACACACACACGGTCATCCTCACCGACACACAGGCACTCATCCTCACTGACACACACGCGCTCATCCTCACTGACACACACGCTCTCAACCTCACCGACACACACGCGCTCATCCTCACCGACACTCACGCGCTCCTCCTCACTGACACACAGGCACTCATCCTCACTGACACACACGCGCTCATCCTCACTGACACATACGCTCATCCTCACCGACACACACGCGCTCATCCTCACCGACACACACGCACTCATCCTCACCGACACACAGGCACTCATCCTCACCGACACACACGCACTCATCCTCACCGACACACAGGCACTCATCCTCACTGACACACACGCGCTCATCCTCACCGACACACACGCACTCATCCTCACCGACACACAGGCACTCATCCTCACTGACACACACGCGCTCATCCTCACCGACACACACAAGCTCATCCTCACTGACACACACGCGCTCATCCTCCCCGACACACACGTGCTCATCCTCACCGACACACACGCCCTCTTTCTCACCGACACACACTTGCTCATCCATCCGACACACACGCCCTCTTCCTCACCGACACACACGCCCTCATCCTCACCGACACACACGCCCTCATCCTCACCGACACACACGCCCTCTTCCTCACCGACACACACGCCCTCATCCTCACCGACACACACACGCTCATCCCCATTGACACACACACACTCATCCTCACCGTAACACACACGTTCATCCTCACTGACACACACGTGCTCATCCTCACCGACACACACGCGCTCATCCTCACCGACACACACGCCTTCATCCTCACCGACACACATGTGCTCATCCTCACTGACACACACGCGCTCATCCTCACTGACACACACGCGCTCATCCTCACCGACACACACGCACTCATCCTCACTGACACACACGCACTCATCCTCACTGCCACACACGCGCTCATGTTCACTGACACACACGCGCTCATCCTCACTGCCACACACGCGCTCATGTTCACTGACACACACGCGCTCATCCTCACCGACACACACAAGCTCATCCTCACTGACACACACGCTCATCCTCACCGACACACACAAGCCCATCCTCCCCGACACACACGTGCTCATCCTCACCGTCACACACGCCCTCTTTCTCACCGACACACACTTGCTCATCCATCCGACACACACGCCCTCTTCCTCACCGACACACACGCCCTCATCCTCACCGACACACACACGCTCATCCCCATTGACACACACACACTCATCCTCACCGAAACACACACGTTCATCCTCACTGACACACACGTGCTCATCCTCACCGACACACACGCGCTCATCCTCACCGACACACACGCCTTCATCCTCACCGACACACATGTGCTCATCCTCACTGACACACACGCTCTCATCCTCACCGACACACATGCGCTCATCCTCACTGACACACATGCGCTCATCCTCACTGACACACACGCGCTCATCCTCACCGACACACATGCGCTCATCTTCACCGACACATACGCGCTCATCCTCACTGACACATACGCTCATCCTCACCGACACACACGCGCTCATCCTCACCGACACACACGCACTCATCCTCACCGACACACACGCACTCATCCTCACCGACACACACGCACTCATCCTCACCGACACACACGTGCACATCGTCACTGACACACACGCGCTCATCCTCACCGACACACACGCCTTCATCCTCACCGACACACATGTGCTCTTCCTCACTGACACACCCGCGCTCATCCTCACCGACACACATGCGCTCATCCTCACTGACACACATGCGCTCATCCTCACTGACACACACGCGCTCATCCTCACCGACACACATGCGCTCATCCTCACTGACACACACGCACTCATCCTCACTGCCACACACGCGCTCATGTTCACTGACACACACGCGCTCATCCTCACTGCCACACACGTGCTCTTCACCGACACACACGCGCTCATCCTCACTGACACACACGCACTCATCCTCACCGACACACACGCACTCATCCTCACTGACACACACGCACTCATCCTCACCGACACACACGCGCTCTTCCTCACCGACACACACGCCCTGTTCCTCACCGACACACACGCGCTCATCCTCACCGACACACACGCTCTCTTCCTCACCGACACACACGCCCTCATCCTCACCGACACACACACGCTCATCCCCATTGACACACACACACTCATCCTCACCGAAACACACACGCTCATCCTCACTGACAGACACGTGCACATCCTCACCGACAAATACACGCTCATGCTCACGACACACACAGGCTCATCCTCACCGACACACACGTGCTCATCCTCATTGACACACACGGCCTCATCCTCACTGACACACACGCGCTCATCCTCACCGACACACACGCCTTCATCCTCACCGACACACATGTGCTCATCCTCACTGACACACATGCTCTCATCCTCACTGACACACATGCGCTCATCTTCACCGACACACACGCGCTCATCCTCACTGACACATACGCTCATCCTCACCGACACACACGCGCTCATCCTCACCGACACACACGCACTCATCCTCACCGACACACAGGCACTCATCCTCACCGACACACACGCACTCATCCTCACCGACACACAGGCACTCATCCTCACCGACACACACGCGCTCATCCTCACCGACACACACGCCCTCATCCTCACTGAAACACACACGCTCATCCTCACCGACACGCACAAGCTCATCCTCACTGACACACACGCTCATCCTCACCGACACACACGCACTCATTCTCACCGACACACACGCACTCATCCTCACTGACACCCACGCACTCATCCTCACTGACACACACGCCCTCATTCTCACCGACACACACGCACTCATCCTCACTGACACCCACGCGCTCATCCTCACTGACACACACGCACTCATCCTCACCGACACACACGCACTCTCACCCTCACTGACACACACGCACTCATCCTCACCGACACACACGCACTCATCCTCACCGACACACACGCACTCATCCTCACTGAAACACACGCCCTCATCCTCACTGACCTACTTGGACCAAGGAGCGGCACAGGCTTGGAGGGCCGAAGGGCCTGTTTCCTGTGCTGTACTGTTCTTTGTTCTTTGTTGTTTGACTGCAGGAAGATACCAATGGGCTGGTCAGATGGACAGAAAAATGGCACATGGAATTCGATCTGGAGCAGTGAGAGAGAATGAATTTGGGACATTAGACAAGACAAGGGAATGAACAATAAAGGGATGATGCTGAGAACTATAGAGGATCAGAGAGAACCTGGAGCCAACATCCAGGCATCCGTGAAGGAGGCTGGACAGGGAGATCATAAGACCGTAAGATGTAGGAGTGGAATTAGGGCATTCAGCCCATTGAGTCTGCTCTGCCATTCAATCAAGGCTGATAAGTTTCTCAATCAGGTGGTCAAGAAGACATTTGACCCAAGCCTAGTGTATAAGGGGAGGGAGATTATGCTCAAACTGAAGCAGAGAGTGGGAATATATGGATCCTTTTCAGAGTGACAAGCAGTGACTAGTGGGTGCGGCAGGGTTCAGTGCTGCAACCCCAGTTGTTCATAATATACATTAATGATTTGGATGAAAAATTGAATGCAATATCTCCAATTTTCAGACGACACTAAGCTGGGTGGCAGTGTGTGCTGTGAGGAGGATCCTGAGAGGTTACAGGGTGGCTTGGACAGGCTGAGTGGGCAGATACTTGGCAAATGCAACATAATGTGGATAAATGTGAGGTTATCAACTTTGGTGGCAAAAACAGGAAGAAAGATTATTATCTGAATGGTGGCAGTTTAGGAAAAGGGGAAGTGCATCGTGACCTGGGTGTCATGTTGGGACAGTTGCTGAAGGTTGGCATGCAGGTACAGCACGCAGTGAGGAAAGCTAATGGCATACAGGCCTTCATAGCAAGAGGATTTGAGTACAGGAGTAAAGATGTTTTGCTCAGTTGTACAGGGCCTTGGTGAAGCCACACCTTGAGTATTGTGTGCAGTTTTGGTCTCCTAGTCTGAGGAAGAACATTTTTGCTATTGAGGGAGTCCAGTGAAGGTTCACCAGACTGATTCCTGGAATGGTAGGACTGACATATGAAGAGAGACTGGATCGACTGGGCTTTTACTCACTGGAATTTAGAATGAGAGGGGATCTCATAGAAACATAGAAAATCCTGATTGGACTGGACAGACTAGATGCCATCCCAACATGTTCCCAATGTTGGGGATGTCCAGAACTAGGGGTTACAATCTTAGACTGAGATGAGGAAGGCAGCACGGTAGCACAGTGGTTAGCACTGCTGCTTCACAGCTCCAGGGACCTGGGTTCGATTCCCGGCCTGGGTCACTGTCTGTGTGGAGTTTGCACGTTCTCCTCGTGTCTGCGTGGGTTTCCTCCGGGTGCTCCGGTTTCCTCCCACAGTCCAAAGATGTGCGAGTTAGGTTGATTGGCCAAGCTAAAATTGCCCTTAATGTCCTGAGATGCGTAGGTTAGAGGGATTAGCAGGTAAATATGTAGGGATATGGAGGTAGGGCCTGGGTGGGATTGTGGTCGGTGCAGACTCGATGGGCCGAATGGCCTCTTTCTGTGCTGTAGGGTTTCTAAGATTCTATGATTTCTAAGACAAGCACGCGCTCATCCTCACCGACACGCACGCGCTCATCCTCACCGACACACACGCGCTCATCCTCACCGACACACACGCCCTCATCCTCACCGACACACACGCCCTCATCCTCACCGACACACACGCGCTCATCCTCACCGACACACACGCGCTCATCCTCACCGACACACACACGCTCATTCTCACAGACACACATGCGCTCATCCTCACTGACACACACGCGCTCATCCTCACCAACACACACGCGCTCATCCTCACCGACACACACGCGCTCATCTTCACCGACACACACGCACTCATCCTCACCGACACACACGCGCTCATCCTCACCGACACACACGCGCTCATCTTCAACGACACACATGCACTCATCCTCACCGACACACACGCGCTCATCCTCACCGACACACACGCGCTCATCCTCACCGACACACACGCGCTCATCCTCACCGACACACACGCGCTCATCCTCACTGACACACATGCGCTCATCTTCACCGACACACACGCGCTCATCCTCACCGACACACACGCGCTCATCCACACCGACACACACGCACTAATCCTCACCGACACACACGCACTCATCCTCACCGACACACAGGCACTCATCCTCACTGACACACATGCGCTCATCTTCACCGACACACACGCGCTCATCCTCACCGACACACACGCGCTCATCCACACCGACACACACGCACTAATCCTCACCGACACACACGCACTCATCCTCACTGACACACACGCACTCATCCTCACTGACACACATGCGTTCATCCACACCGACACACATGCGCTCATGCTCACCGACACACACGCCCTCTTCTTCACCGACACACACGCGCTCATCCTCCCCGACACACACGTGCTCATCCTCACCGACACACACGCCCTCTTTCTCACCGACACACACTTGCTCATCCATCCGACACACACGCCCTCTTCCTCACCGACACACACGCCCTCATCCTCACCGACACACACGCCCTCTTCCTCACCGACACACACGCCCTCATCCTCACCGACACACACACGCTCATCCCCATTGACACACACACACTCATCCTCACCGAAACACACACGTTCATCCTCACTGACACACACGTGCTCATCCTCACCGACACACACGCGCTCATCCTCACCGACACACACGCCTTCATCCTCACCGACACAGATGTGCTCATCCTCACTGACACACACGCTCTCATCCTCACCGACACACACGCCCTCATCCTCACCGACACACATGCGTTCATCCTCACTGACACACATGCGCTCATCCTCACTGACACACACGCGCTCATCCTCACCGACACACATGCGCTCATCTTCACCGACACATACGCGCTCATCCTCACTGACACACACGCGCTCATCTTCACCGACACACACGCACTCATCCTCACCGACACACACGCGCTCATCCTCACCGACACACACGCGCTCATCTTCAACGACACACATGCACTCATCCTCACCGACACACACGCGCTCATCCTCACCGACACACACGCGCTCATCCTCACCGACACACACGCGCTCATCCTCACCGACACACAGGCACTCATCCTCACTGACACACATGCGCTCATCTTCACCGACACACACGCGCTCATCCTCACCGACACACACGCGCTCATCCACACCGACACACACGCACTAATCCTCACCGACACACACGCACTCATCCTCACCGACACACACGCACTCATCCTCACTGACACACATGCGTTCATCCACACCGACACACATGCGCTCATGCTCACCGACACACACGCCTCTTCTTCACCGACACACACGCGCTCATCCTCCCCGACACACACGTGCTCATCCTCACCGACACACACGCCCTCTTTCTCACCGACACACACTTGCTCATCCATCCGACACACACGCCCTCTTCCTCACCGACACACACGCCCTCATCCTCACCGACACACACGCCCTCTTCCTCACCGACACACACGCCCTCATCCTCACCGACACACACACGCTCATCCCCATTGACACACTCATCCTCACCGAAACACACACTTTCATCCTCACTGACACACACGTGCTCATCCTCACCGACACACACGCGCTCATCCTCACCGACACACACGCCTTCATCCTCACCGACACACATGTGCTCATCCTCACTGACACACACGCTCTCATCCTCACCGACACACACGCCCTCATCCTCACCGACACACATGCGCTCATCCTCACTGACACACATGCGCTCATCCTCACTGACACACACGCGCTCATCCTCACCGACACACATGCGCTCATCTTCACCGACACATACGCGCTCATCCTCACTGACACATACGCTCATCCTCACCGAAACACACGCGCTCATCCTCACCGACACACACGCACTCATCCTCACCGACACACACGCACTCATCCTCACCGACACACACGCACTCATCCTCACTGACACACACGCCCTCATCCTCACCGACACACACACGCTCATCCCCATTGACACACTCATCCTCACCGAAACACACACTTTCATCCTCACTGACACACACGTGCTCATCCTCACCGACACACACGCGCTCATCCTCACCGACACACACGCCTTCATCCTCACCGACACACATGTGCTCATCCTCACTGACACACACGCTCTCATCCTCACCGACACACACGCCCTCATCCTCACCGACACACATGCGCTCATCCTCACTGACACACATGCGCTCATCCTCACTGACACACACGCGCTCATCCTCACCGACACACATGCGCTCATCTTCACCGACACATACGCGCTCATCCTCACTGACACATACGCTCATCCTCACCGAAACACACGCGCTCATCCTCACCGACACACACGCACTCATCCTCACCGACACACACGCACTCATCCTCACCGACACACACGCACTCATCCTCACCGACACACACGCACTCATCCTCACCGACACACACGCACTCATCCTCACCGACACACACGTGCACATCATCACTGACACACACGCTCTCATCCTCACCGACACACACGCCCTCATCCTCACCGACACACATGCGCTCATCCTCACTGACACACATGCGCTCATCCTCACTGACACACACGCGCTCATCCTCACCGACACACATGCGCTCATCTTCACCGACACGTACGCGCTCATCCTCACTGACACATACGCTCATCGTCACCGAAACACACGCGCTCATCCTCACCGACACACACGCACTCATCCTCACCGACACACACGCACTCATCCTCACCGACACACACGCACTCATCCTCACCGACACACACGCACTCATCCTCACCGACACACACGTGCACATCGTCACTGACACACACGCGCTCATCCTCACCGACACACACGCCTTCATCCTCACCGACACACATGTGCTCTTCCTCACTGACACACCCGCGCTCATCCTGACCGACACACATGCGCTCATCCTCACTGACACACATGCGCTCATCCTCACTGACACACACGCGCTCATCCTCACCAACACACATGCGCTCATCCTCACTGACACACACGCACTCATCCTCACTGCCACACACGCGCTCATGTTCACTGACACACACGCGCTCATCCTCACTGCCACACACGTGCTCTTCACCGACACACACGCGCTCATCCTCACTGACACACACGCACTCATCCTCACCGACACACACGCACTCAACCTCACTGACACACACGCACTCATCCTCACCGACACACACGCACTCGTCCTCACCGACACACACGCGCTCTTCCTCACCGACACACACGCCCTGTTCCTCACCGACACACACGCGCTCATCCTCACCGACACACACGCACTCATCCTCACCGACACACACGCGCTCATTCTCACTGACACACACGCGCTCATCCTCACTGACACACACGTCCTCATCCTCACTGACACACACGCCCTCATTCTCACCGACACACACGCACTCATCTTCACTGACACACACGCCCTCATTCTCACCGACACACACGCACTCATCCTCACTGACACCCACGCACTCATCCTCACTGACACACACGCGCTCATCCTCACTGACACACACGCACTCATCCTCACCGACACACACGCACTCTCACCCTCACTGACACACACGCACTCATCCTCACCGACACACACGCACTCATCCTCACCGACATACACGCACTCATCCTCACTGAAACACACGCCCTCATCCTCACTGACCTACTTGGACCAAGGAGCGGCACAGGCTTGGAGGGCCGGAGGGCCTGTTTCCTGTGCTGTACTGTTCTTTGTTCTTTGTTGTTTGTTCTTTGACTGCAGGAAGATACCAATGGGCTGGTCAGATGGACAGAAAAATGGCACATGGAATTCGATCTGGAGCAGTGAGAGAGAATGATTTTGGGACATTAGACAAGACAAGGGAATGAACAATAAAGGGATGATGCTGAGAACTATAGAGGATCAGAGAGAACCTGGAGCCAACATCCAGGCATCCGTGAAGGAGGCTGGACAGGGAGATCATAAGACCGTAAGATGTAGGAGTGGAATTAGGGCATTCAGCCCATTGAGTCTGCTCTGCCATTCAATCAAGGCTGATAAGTTTCTCAATCAGGTGGTCAAGAAGACATTTGACCCAAGCCTAGTGTATAAGGGGAGGGAGATTATGCTCAAACTGAAGCAGAGAGTGGGAATATATGGATCCTTTTCAGAGTGACAAGCAGTGACTAGTGGGTGCGGCAGGGTTCAGTGCTGCAACCCCAGTTGTTCATAATATACATTAATGATTTGGATGAAGAATTGAATGCAATATCTCCAATTTTCAGACGACACTAAGCTGGGTGGCAGTGTGTGCTGTGAGGAGGATCCTGAGAGGTTACAGGGTGGCTTGGACAGGCTGAGTGGGCAGATACTTGGCAAATGCAACATAATGTGGATAAATGTGAGGTTATCAACTTTGGTGGCAAAAACAGGAAGAAAGATTATTATCTGAATGGTGGCAGTTGAGGAAAAGGGGAAGTGCATCGTGACCTGGGTGTCATGTTGGGACAGTTGCTGAAGGTTGGCATGCAGGTACAGCACGCAGTGAGGAAAGCTAATGGCATACAGGCCTTCATAGCAAGAGGATTTGAGTACAGGAGTAAAGATGTTTTGCTCAGTTGTACAGGGCCTTGGTGAAGCCACACCTTGAGTATTGTGTGCAGTTTTGGTCTCCTAGTCTGAGGAAGAACATTTTTGCTATTGAGGGAGTCCAGTGAAGGTTCACCAGACTGATTCCTGGAATGGTAGGACTGACATATGAAGAGAGACTGGATCGACTGGGCTTTTACTCACTGGAATTTAGAATGAGAGGGGATCTCATAGAAACATAGAAAATCCTGATTGGACTGGACAGACTAGATGCCATCCCAACATGTTCCCAATGTTGGGGATGTCCAGAACTAGGGGTTACAATCTTAGACTGAGATGAGGAAGGCAGCACGGTAGCACAGTGGTTAGCACTGCTGCTTCACAGCTCCAGGGACCTGGGTTCGATTCCCGGCCTGGGTCACTGTCTGTGTGGAGTTTGCACGTTCTCCTCGTGTCTGCGTGGGTTTCCTCCGGGTGCTCCGGTTTCCTCCCACAGTCCAAAGATGTGCGAGTTAGGTTGATTGGCCAAGCTAAAATTGCCCTTAATGTCCTGAGATGCGTAGGTTAGAGGGATTAGCAGGTAAATATGTAGGGATATGGAGGTAGGGCCTGGGTGGGATTGTGGTCGGTGCAGACTCGATGGGCCGAATGGCCTCTTTCTGTGCTGTAGGGTTTCTAAGATTCTATGATTTCTAAGACAAGCACGCGCTCATCCTCACCGACACGCACGCGCTCATCCTCACCGACACACACACGCTCATTCTCACAGACACACATGCGCTCATCCTCACTGACACACACGCGCTCATCCTCACCAACACACACGCGCTCATCCTCACCGACACACACGCGCTCATCTTCACCGACACACACGCACTCATCCTCACCGACACACACGCGCTCATCCTCACCGACACACACGCGCTCATCCCCACCGACACACACGCGCTCATCCTCACCGACACACGCGCTCATCCTCACCGACACACACGCGCTCATCCTCACCGACACACACGCGCTCATCCTCACCGAAACACACGCGCTCATCCTCACCGACATACACTCGCTCATCCTCACCGACACACAGGCGCTCATCCTCACCGACACACACGCGCTCATCCTCACCGACACACACGCACTCATCCTGACCGACACACACGCGTTCATCCACACCGACACAAACGCGCTCATCCTCACCGACACACACACGCTCATCCTCACAGACACACACGCGCTCATCCTCACCGACACACACGCGCTCATCCTCACCGACACACACGCGCTCATCCTCACCGACACACACGCGCTCATCCTCACCGGCACACAGGCGCTCATCCTCACCGACACTCACGCACTCATCCTCATTCACACACTCACGCTCATCCTCGCTGACACACACGCGCTCATTCTCACTGACACACATGCGCTCATCCTCACTGACACACACACGCACATCCTCTGACACCCACTCACGCTCATCCACACAGACACGTGCTCATCATCACTGACACACACACGCTCATCCTCATTCACACACACACGCTCATCCACACTGAAACACACGCGCTCATCCTCATTCACACACACGCTCATCCTCATTCACACACACACGCTCATCCACACTGAAACACACGCGCTCATCCTCACTGACACACACGCGCTCATCCTCACTGACACACACGCCCTCATCCTCACTGACACACACGCGCTCATCCTCATTCACACACTCACGCGCATCCTCCCTGACACACACGCGCTCATTCTCACTGACACACATGCGCTCATCCTCACTGACACACACACGCACATCCTCAGTCACACTCTCACGCTCATTCACACAGACACACACGCGCTCATTCTCACTGACACACACGTGCTCATCGTCACTGACACACAGACGCTCATCCTCATTCACACACACACGCTCATCCACACTGAAACACACGCGCTCATCCTCACTGACACACAGGCGCTCATCCTCACTGACACACACGCCCTCATCCTCACCGACACACACGCACTCATCCTCACCGACACACACGCGCTCATCCTCACCGAAACACACGCGCTCATCCTCACCGACATACACTCGCTCATCCTCACCGACACACACGCGCTCATCCTCACCGACACACACGCGCTCATCCTCACAGACACACACGCGTTCATCCTCACCGACACAAACGCGCTCATCCTCACCGACACACAGGCGCTCATCCTCACCGACACACACGCGCTCATCCTCACCGACACACACGCGCTCATCCTCACCGTCACACACGCGCTCATCCTCACCGACACACACGCGCTCATCCTCACCGACACACACGCACTCATCCTCATTCACACACTCACGCTCATCCTCACTGACACACACGCGCTCATTCTCACTGACACACATGCGCTCATCCTCACTGACACACACACGCACATCCTCAGTCACACACTCACGCTCATCCACACAGACACGTGCTCATCATCACTGACACACACACGCTCATCCTCATTCACACACACACGCTCATCCACACTGAAACACACGCGCTCATCCTCACTGACACACACGCGCTCATCCTCACTGACACACATGCCCTCATCCTCACCGACACAAACGCGCTCATCCTCACCGACACACACGCGCTCATCCTGACAGACACACACGCGCTCATCCTCACTGACACACATGCCCTCATCCTCACCGACACAAACGCGCTCATCCTCACTGACACACACGCGCTCATCCTCACAGACACACACGCGCTCATCCTCACCGACACACACGCGCTCATCCTCACCGACACACACGCGCTCATCCTCAGTCACACACTCACGCTCATCCTCACTGACACACATGCGCTCATCCTCACTGACACACACACGCACATCCTCAGTCACACACTCACGCTCATCCACACAGACACGTGCTCATCATCACTGACACACACACGCTCATCCTCATTCACACACACACGCTCATCCACACTGAAACACACGCGCTCATCCTCATTCACACACACGCTCATCCTCATTCACACACACACGCTCATCCACACTGAAACACACGCGCTCATCCTCACTGACACACACGCGCTCATCCTCACTGACACACACGCCCTCATCCTCACTGACACACACGCGCTCATCCTCATTCACACACTCACGCTCATCCTCACTGACACACACGCGCTCATTCTCACTGACACACATGCGCTCATCCTCACTGACACACACACGCACATCCTCAGTCACACACTCACGCTCATTCACACAGACACACACGCGCTCATTCTCACTGACACACACGTGCTCATCGTCACTGACACACAGACGCTCATCCTCATTCACACACACACGCTCATCCACACTGAAACACACGCGCTCATCCTCACTGACACACACGCCCTCATCCTCACTGACACACACGCGCTCATCCTCATTCACACACTCACGCTCATCCTCACTGACACACACGCGCTCATTCTCACTGACACACATGCGCTCATCCTCACTGACACACACACGCACATCCTCAGTCACACACTCACGCTCATTCACACAGACACACACGCGCTCATTCTCACTGACACACAAGTGCTCATCGTCACTGACACACAGACGCTCATCCTCATTCACACACACACGCTCATCCACACTGAAACACACGCGCTCATCCTCACTGACACACACGCGCTCATCCTCACTGACACACACGCCCTCATCCTCACCGACACACACGCACTCATCCTCACCGACACACACGCGCTCATCCTCACCGAAACACACGCGCTCATCCTCACCGACATACACTCGCTCATCCTCACCGACACACACGCGCTCATCCTCACCGACACACACGCGCTCATCCTCACAGACACACACGCGTTCATCCTCACCGACACAAACGCGCTCATCCTCACCGACACACAGGCGCTTATCCTCACCGACACACACGCGCTCATCCTCACCGACACACACGCGCTCATCCTCACCGTCACACACGCGCTCATCCTCACCGACACACACGCGCTCATCCTCACCGACACACACGCACTCATCCTCATTCACACACTCACGCTCATCCTCACTGACACACACGCGCTCATTCTCACTGACACACATGCGCACATCCTCACTGACACACACACGCACATCCTCAGTCACACACTCACGCTCATCCACACAGACACGTGCTCATCATCACTGACACACACACGCTCATCCTCATTCACACACACACGCTCATCCACACTGAAACACACGCGCTCATCCTCATTCACACACACGCTCATCCTCATTCACACACACACGCTCATCCACACTGAAACACACGCGCTCATCCTCACTGACACACACGCGCTCATCCTCACTGACACACACGCCCTCATCCTCACTGACACACACGCGCTCATCCTCATTCACACACTCACGCTCATCCTCACTGACACACACGCGCTCATTCTCACTGACACACATGCGCTCATCCTCACTGAAACACACACGCACATCCTCAGTCACACACTCACGCTCATTCACACAGACACACACGCGCTCATTCTCACTGACACACACGTGCTCATCGTCACTGACACACAGACGCTCATCCTCATTCACACACACACGCTCATCCACACTGAAACACACGCGCTCATCCTCACTGACACACACGCGCTCATCCTCACTGACACACACGCCCTCATCCTCACCGACACACACGCACTCATCCTCACCGACACACACGCGCTCATCCTCACCGAAACACACGCGCTCATCCTCACCGACATACACTCGCTCATCCTCACCGACACACACGCGCTCATCCTCACCGACACACACGCGCTCATCCTCACAGACACACACGCGTTCATCCTCACCGACACAAACGCGCTCATCCTCACCGACACACAGGCGCTCATCCTCACCGACACACACGCGCTCATCCTCACCGACACACACGCGCTCATCCTCACCGTCACACACGCGCTCATCCTCACCGACACACACGCGCTCATCCTCACCGACACACACGCACTCATCCTCATTCACACACTCACGCTCATCCTCACTGACACACACGCGCTCATTCTCACTGACACACATGCGCTGATCCTCACTGACACACACACGCACATCCTCAGTCACACACTCACGCTCATCCACACAGACACGTGCTCATCATCACTGACACACACACGCTCATCCTCATTCACACACACACGCTCATCCACACTGAAACACACGCGCTCATCCTCACTGACACACACGCGCTCATCCTCACTGACACACATGCCCTCATCCTCACCGACACAAACGCGCTCATCCTCACCGACACACACGCGCTCATCCTGACAGACACACACGCGCTCATCCTCACTGACACACATGCCCTCATCCTCACCGACACAAACGCGCTCATCCTCACTGACACACACGCGCTCATCCTCACAGACACACACGCGCTCATCCTCACAGACACACACGCACTCATCCTCACCGACACACACGCGCTCATCCTCACCGACACACACGCGCTCATCCTCACCGGCACACAGGCGCTCATCCTCACCGACACACACGCACTCATCCTCATTCACACACACGCGTTCATCCACACCGACACAAACGCGCTCATCCTCACCGACACACACGCGCTCATCCTCACAGACACACACGCGCTCATCCTCACCGACACACACGCGCTCATCCTCACCAACACACATGCCCTCACCGTCACCGACACTCACACACGCTCATTCTCACTGACACACACGCGCTCATCCTCACCGACACTCACGCGCTCATTCTCACTGACACACACGCACTCATCCTCACCGACACACACGCGCTCTTCCTCACCGACACACACGCGCTCTTCCTCACCGACACACACCCGCTCATCCTCACCGACACACACGCGCTCATCCTCACCGACACACACCCGCTCATCCTCACCGACACTCACGCGCTCATTCTCACTGACACACACGCACTCATCCTCACCGACACACACGCGCTCTTCCTCACCGACACACACGCGCTCTTCCTCACCGACACACACCCGCTCATCCTCACCGAAACACACGCGCTCTTCCTCACCGACACACACGCGCTCTTCCTCACCGACACACACCCGCTCATCCTCACCGACACACACGCGCTCTTCCTCACCGACACACACCCGCTCATCCTCACCGACACACACCCGCTCATCCTCACCGACAAACACGCGCTCATCCTCACCGACACACACGCGCTCATCCTCACCGACACACACGCGCTCATTCTCACCGACACACGCGGTCATCCTCACTGACGCACACGCTGTCATCCTCACTGACACACATTCGCTCATCCTCACTGACACACATGCTCTCAGCCTCACCAACACAAACGCACTCATCCTCACTGACACACACGCGCTCATCCTCACTGACACACACGTGCTCATCCTCACTGACACACACGCGCTCATCCTCACCGACACACACGCGCTCATCATCACTGAAACACACGTGCTCATCCTCACGGACACACACGCACTCATCCTCACCAACACACACGCACTCATCCTCACGGACACACACGCGCTCATCCTCACGGACACACACGCACTCATCCTCACCAACACAAACGCACTCATCCTCACTGACACACACGCGCTCATCCTCACTGACACACACGTGCTCATCCTCACTGACACACACGCGCTCATCCTCACCGACACACACGCGCTCATCATCACTGAAACACACGCGCGCATCCTCACGGACACACACGCACTCATCCTCACCAACACACACGCACTCATCCTCACGGACACACACGCACTCATCCTCACGGACACACACGCACTCAACCTCACGGACACACACGCACTCATCCTCACTGACACAAACGCCCTCATCCTCTCCGACACACACGCGCTCATTCTCACTGACACACACGCGCTCATCCTCACTGACACACCCACGCTCATTCTCACTGACACACAAGCGCTCATCCTCTCCGACACACACGTGCATCCTCACCGACGCACACGCCCCCATCCTCACCGACACACACGCCCTCATCCTCACCAACACACACGGCTCATCCTCACTGACGCCCACGCGCTCATCCTCACCGACACACACGCGCTCATCCTCACCGACACACACCCGCTCATCCTCACCGACACTCACGCGCTCATTCTCACTGACACACACGCACACATCCTCACCGACACACACGCGCTCTTCCTCACCGACACACACGCGCTCTTCCTCACCGACACACACGCGCTCTTCCTCACCGACACACACCCGCTCATCCTCACCGACACACACGCGCTCTTCCTCACCGACACACACGCGCTCTTCCTCACCGACACACACCCGCTCATCCTCACCGACACACACGCGCTCTTCCTCACCGACACACACCCGCTCATCCTCACCGACACACACCCGCTCATCCTCACCGACAAACACGCGCTCATCCTCACCGACACACACGCGCTCATCCTCACCGACACACACGCGCTCATTCTCACCGACACACACGCGGTCATCCTCACTGACGCACACGCTGTCATCCTCACTGACACACATTCGCTCATCCTCACTGACACACATGCTCTCAGCCTCACCGACACAAACGCACTCATCCTCACTGACACACACGCGCTCATCCTCACTGACACACACGTGCTCATCCTCACTGACACACACGCGCTCATCCTCACCGACACACACGGGCTCATCATCACTGAAACACACGTGCTCATCCTCACGGACACACACGCACTCATCCTCACCAACACACACGCACTCATCCTCACGGACACACACGCGCTCATCCTCACGGACACACACGCACTCATCCTCACCAACACAAACGCACTCATCCTCACTGACACACACGCGCTCATCCTCACTGACACACACGTGCTCATCCTCACTGACACACACGCGCTCATCCTCACCGACACACACGCGCTCATCATCACTGAAACACACGCGCTCATCCTCACGGACACACACGCACTCATCCTCACCAACACACACGCACTCATCCTCACGGACACACACGCACTCATCCTCACGGACACACACGCACTCAACCTCACGGACACACACGCACTCATCCTCACTGACACAAACGCCCTCATCCTCTCCGACACACACGCGCTCATTCTCACTGACACACACGCGCTCATCCTCACTGACACACCCACGCTCATTCTCACTGACACACAAGCGCTCATCCTCTCCGACACACACGTGCATCCTCACCGACGCACACGCCCCCATCCTCACCGACACACACGCCCTCATCCTCACCAACACACACGGCTCATCCTCACTGACGCCCACGCGCTCATCCTCACCGACACTCACGCGCTCATCCCAACTGACACACACGCCTTCATGCTCACGGAAACACGCGCTCATCCTCACTGACACACATGCGCTCATCTTCACCAACACACACGCACTCATCCTCACTGACACACAAGCGCTCATCCTCACTGACACACACGCGCTCATCTTCACCGACACAAATGCGCTGATCCTCACCGACAGTCACGCTCTCATCCTCACTGACACACATGCGCTCATCCTCACTGACACATGCCCTCATCCTCACCGACACACACGCGCTCATCCTCACCGACACACATGCGCTCATACTCACTGACACACATGCGCTCATCCTCACCGACACACACGCGCTCATCATCTCCGACATACATTCGCTCATCCTCACTGACACACACGCGCTCATCCTCACCGACACACACGCGCTCATCCTCACTGACACACATGCGCTCATCCTCACTGACACACACGCGCTCATCCTCACTGACACACACGCGCTCATCTTCACTGACACACATTCGCTCATCCTCACTGAAACACACGCACTCATCCTCACTGACACACACGCGCTCATCCTCACTGACACACATGCTGTCATCCTCACTGACACACATTCGCTCATCCTCACTGAAACACACGCACTCATCCTCACTGACACACACGCGCTCATCCTCACTGACACACACATGCTCATCCTCACTGACACACACGCGCTCATCCTCACCGACACAAACGCACTCATCCTCACTGACACACACGCGCTCATCCTCACTGACACACAAACGCTCATCCTCTCCGAAACACACGCGCTCATCCTCACCGACACAAACGCACTCATCCTCACTGACACACAAGCGCTCATCCTCACTGACACACACGTGCTCATCCTCACTGTCACACACGCGCTTATCCTCACTGACACACATGCACTCATCCTCACTGACACACACGCGCTCATCCTCAGTGATACACACACGCTCATCCTTACTGACACACACGCGCTCGTTCTTACTGACACACACGCACTCATCCTTACCGACACACACGCGCTCATCCTCACCGACACACACGCGCTCATCCTCACCGACACACACACGCTCATCCTCACCGACACACACGCGCTCATCCTCACCCACACACACGCTCTCATCCTCACTGACACACACGCGCTCATTCTCACCGACACACACGCGGTCATCCCCACTGACACACACTCTGTCATCCTCACTGACACACATTCGCTCATCCTCACTGACACACACGTGCTCATCCTCACTGACACACATGAGCCCATCCTCACTGACACCCACGTGCTCATCCTCACTGACACACACGCGCTCATCCTCACTGACACACACTCTGTCATCCTCACCGACACACACGCACTCATCCTCACTGACACACATTCGCTCATCCTCACTGACACACACGTGCTCATCCTCACTGACACACATGAACTCATCCTCACTGACACACACGCGGTCATCCTCACTGACACACACGTGCTCATCCTCACTGACACACACGCGCTCATCCTCACCGACACACACGCGCTCATCATCACTGAAACACACGCGCTCATCCTCACCGACACACACGCACTCATCCTCACAGACACACACGCACTCATCCCCTCCGACACACACGCACTCATCCTCACGGACACACACGCACTCATCCTCACGGACACACACGCACTCATCCTCACGGACACACACGCACTCATCCTCACTGACACAAACGCCCTCATCCTCTCCGACACACACGCGCTCATTTTCACTGACATACACGTGCTCATCCTCACTGACGCACAAGCGCTCATCCTCTCCGACACACACGCGCATCCTCACCGACGCACACGCCCCCATCCTCACCGACACACACTCCCTCATCCTCACCAACACACACGGCTCATCCTCACTGACACACACGTGCTCATCCTCACTGACACACATGAGCTCATCCTCACTGACACACATGCGCTCATTCTCACCGACACTCACGCACTCATCCTCACGGACACACACGCCTTCATGCTCACGGAAACCCGCGCTCATCCTCACTGACACACATGCGCTCATCTTCACCAACACACACGCACTCATCCTCACTGACACACACGCGCTCATCCTCACTGACACACACGCGCTCATCTTCACCGACACAAATGCGCTGATCCTCACCAACAGTCACGTTCTCATCCTCACTGACACACATGCCCTCATCCTCACCGACACACAGGCGCTCATCCTCACCGACACACATGCGCTCATCCTCACCGACACGCACGCGCTCATCCTCACTGACACACACGCGCTCATCCTCTCCGACACACATGCGCTCATCCTCACTGACACACACTCGCTCATCCTCACTGACACACACTCGCTCATCCTCACGGACACACACGCACTCAACCTCACGGACACACACGCACTCATCCTCACTGACACAAACGCCCTCATCCTCTCCGACACACACGCGCTCATTCTCACTGACACACACGCGCTCATCCTCACTGACACACCCACGCTCATTCTCACTGACACACAAGCGCTCATCCTCTCCGACACACACGTGCATCCTCACCGACGCACACGCCCCCATCCTCACCGACACACACGCCCTCATCCTCACCAACACACAGGGCTCATCCTCACTGACGCCCACGCGCTCATCCTCACCGACACACACGCGCTCATCCTCACCGACACACACCCGCTCATCCTCACCGACACTCACGCGCTCATTCTCACTGACACACACGCACTCATCCTCACCGACACACAGGCGCTCATCCTCACCGACACACATGCGCTCATCCTCACCGACACGCACGCGCTCATCCTCACTGACACACACGCGCTCATCCTCTCCGACACACATGCGCTCATCCTCACTGACACACACTCGCTCATCCTCACTGACACACACTCGCTCATCCTCACGGACACACACGCACTCAACCTCACGGACACACACGCACTCATCCTCACTGACACAAACGCCCTCATCCTCTCCGACACACACGCGCTCATTCTCACTGACACACACGTGCTCATCCTCACTGACACACCCACGCTCATTCTCACTGACACACAAGCGCTCATCCTCTCCGACACACACGTGCATCCTCACCGACGCACACGCCCCCATCCTCACCGACACACACGCCCTCATCCTCACCAACACACACGGCTCATCCTCACTGACGCCCACGCGCTCATCCTCACCGACACACACGCGCTCATCCTCACCGACACACACCCGCTCATCCTCACCGAAACACACGCGCTCTTCCTCACCGACACACACGCACTCATCCCCTCCGACACACACGCACTCATCCTCACGGACACACACACACTCATCCTCACGGACACACACGCACTCATCCTCACGGACACACACGCACTCATCCTCACTGACACAAACGCCCTCATCCTCTCCGACACACACGCGCTCATTTTCACTGACATACACGTGCTCATCCTCACTGACGCACAAGCGCTCATCCTCTCCGACACACACGCGCATCCTCACCGACGCACACGCCCCCATCCTCACCGACACACACTCCCTCATCCTCACCAACACACACGGCTCATCCTCACTGACGCCCACGCGCTCATCCTCACTGACACACACGCGCTCATCCTCACCGACACACACCCGCTCATCCTCACCGACACTCACGCGCTCATTCTCACTGACACACCCGCACTCATCCTCACCGACACACACGCGCTCTTCCTCACCGACACACACGCGCTCTTCCTCACCGACACACACCCGCTCATCCTCACCGAAACACACGCGCTCTTCCTCACCGACACACACGCACTCATCCCCTCCGACACACACGCACTCATCCTCACGGACACACACACACTCATCCTCACGGACACACACGCACTCATCCTCACGGACACACACGCACTCATCCTCACTGACACAAACGCCCTCATCCTCTCCGACACACACGCGCTCATTTTCACTGACATACACGTGCTCATCCTCACTGACGCACAAGCGCTCATCCTCTCCGACACACACGCGCATCCTCACCGACGCACACGCCCCCATCCTCACCGACACACACTCCCTCATCCTCACCAACACACACGGCTCATCCTCACTGACACACACGTGCTCATCCTCACTGACACACATGAGCTCATCCTCACTGACACACATGCGCTCATTCTCACCGACACTCACGCACTCATCCTCACGGACACACACGCCTTCATGCTCACGGAAACCCGCGCTCATCCTCACTGACACACATGCGCTCATCTTCACCAACACACACGCACTCATCCTCACTGACACACACGCGCTCATCCTCACTGACACACACGCGCTCATCTTCACCGACACAAATGCGCTGATCCTCACCAACAGTCACGTTCTCATCCTCACTGACACACATGCCCTCATCCTCACCGACACACAGGCGCTCATCCTCACCGACACACATGCGCTCATCCTCACCGACACGCACGCGCTCATCCTCACTGACACACACGCGCTCATCCTCTCCGACACACATGCGCTCATCCTCACTGACACACACTCGCTCATCCTCACTGACACACACTCGCTCATCCTCACGGACACACACGCACTCAACCTCACGGACACACACGCACTCATCCTCACTGACACAAACGCCCTCATCCTCTCCGACACACACGCGCTCATTCTCACTGACACACACGCGCTCATCCTCACTGACACACCCACGCTCATTCTCACTGACACACAAGCGCTCATCCTCTCCGACACACACGTGCATCCTCACCGACGCACACGCCCCCATCCTCACCGACACACACGCCCTCATCCTCACCAACACACACGGCTCATCCTCACTGACGCCCACGCGCTCATCCTCACCGACACACACGCGCTCATCCTCACCGACACACACCCGCTCATCCTCACCGACACTCACGCGCTCATCCTCACCGACACACACGCGCTCTTCCTCACCGACACACACGCGCTCTTCCTCACCGACACACACCCGCTCATCCTCACCGAAACACACGCGCTCTTCCTCACCGACACACACGCGCTCTTCCTCACCGACACACACCCGCTCATCCTCACCGACACACACGCGCTCTTCCTCACCGACACACACCCGCTCATCCTCACCGACACACACCCGCTCATCCTCACCGACAAACACGCGCTCATCCTCACCGACACACACGCGCTCATCCTCACCGACACACACGCGCTCATTCTCACCGACACACACGCGGTCATCCTCACTGACGCACACGCTGTCATCCTCACTGACACACATTCGCTCATCCTCACTGACACACATGCTCTCAGCCTCACCGACACAAACGCACTCATCCTCACTGACACACACGCGCTCATCCTCACTGACACACACGTGCTCATCCTCACTGACACACACGCGCTCATCCTCACCGACACACACGCGCTCATCATCACTGAAACACACGTGCTCATCCTCACGGACACACACGCACTCATCCTCACCAACACACACGCACTCATCCTCACGGACACACACGCGCTCATCCTCACGGACACACACGCACTCATCCTCACCAACACAAACGCACTCATCCTCACTGACACACGCGCGCTCATCCTCACTGACACACATGTGCTCATCCTCACTGACACACACGCGCTCATCCTCACCGACACACACGCGCTCATCATCACTGAAACACACGTGCTCATCCTCACGGACACACACGCACTCATCCTCACCAACACACACGCACTCATCCTCACGGACACACACGCACTCATCCTCACGGACACACACGCACTCAACCTCACGGACACACACGCACTCATCCTCACTGACACAAACGCCCTCATCCTCTCCGACACACACGCGCTCATTCTCACTGACACACACGCGCTCATCCTCACTGACACACCCAGGCTCATTCTCACTGACACACAAGCGCTCATCCTCTCCGACACACACGTGCATCCTCACCGACGCACACGCCCCCATCCTCACCGACACACACGCCCTCATCCTCACCAACACACACGGCTCATCCTCACTGACGCCCACGCGCTCATCCTCACCGACACTCACGCGCTCATCCCAACTGACACACACGCCTTCATGCTCACGGAAACACGCGCTCATCCTCACTGACACACATGCGCTCATCTTCACCAACACACACGCACTCATCCTCACTGACACACAAGCGCTCATCCTCACTGACACACACGCGCTCATCTTCACCGACACAAATGCGCTGATCCTCACCGACAGTCACGCTCTCATCCTCACTGACACACATGCGCTCATCCTCACTGAAACATGCCCTCATCCTCACCGACACACACGCGCTCATCCTCACCGACACACATGCGCTCATACTCACTGACACACATGCGCTCATCCTCACCGACACACACGCGCTCATCATCTCCGACACACATTCGCTCATCCTCACTGACACACACGCGCTCATCCTCACCGACACACACGCGCTCATCCTCACTGACACACATGCGCTCATCCTCACTGACACACATGCGCTCATCCTCACTGACACACACGCGCTCATCTTCACTGACACACATTCGCTCATCCTCACTGAAACACACGCACTCATCCTCACTGACACACACGCGCTCATCCTCACTGACACACACGCGCTCATCCTCACCGACACAAACGCGCTCATCCTCACCGACACAAACGCACTCATCCTCACTGACACACACGCGCTCATCCTCACTGACACACAAACGCTCATCCTCTCCGAAACACACGCGCTCATCCTCACCGACACAAACGCACTCATCCTCACTGACACACAAGCGCTCATCCTCACTGACACACACGTGCTCATCCTCACTGTCACACACGCGCTTATCCTCACTGACACACATGCACTCATCCTCACTGACACACACGCGCTCATCCTCAGTGATACACACACGCTCATCCTTACTGACACACACGCGCTCGTTCTTACTGACACACACGCACTCATCCTTACCGACACACACGCGCTCATCCTCACCGACACACACGCGCTCATCCTCACCGACACACACACGCTCATCCTCACCGACACACACGCGCTCATCCTCACCCACACACACGCTCTCATCCTCACTGACACACACGTGCTCATTCTCACCGACACACACGCGGTCATCCCCACTGACACACACTCTGTCATCCTCACTGGCACACATTCGCTCATCCTCACTGACACACACGTGCTCATCCTCACTGACACACATGAGCTCATCCTCACTGACACCCACGTGCTCATCCTCACTGACACACACGCGCTCATCCTCACTGACACACACTCTGTCATCCTCACCGACTCACACGCACTCATCCTCACTGACACACATTCGCTCATCCTCACTGACACACACGTGCTCATCCTCACTGACACACATGAACTCATCCTCACTGACACACACGCGGTCATCCTCACTGACACACACGTGCTCATCCTCACTGACACACACGCACTCATCCTCACCGACACACACGCGCTCATCATCACTGAAACACACGCGCTCATCCTCACCGACACACAGGCACTCATCCTCACTGACACACACACGCTCATCCTCACTGACACACACGCCCTCATCTTCACCGACACAAACGCGCTCATCCTTACTGACACACACTCGCTCATCCTCACTGACACACATGCGCTCATCCTCACCCACACTCACGCGCTCATCCTCACCGACACACACGCGCTCATCCTCACCGACACACACGTGCTCATCCTCACCGACACACACGCGCTCATCCTCACCGACACACACGCACTCATCCTCACCGACACACACGCACTCATCCTCACCGACACACACGCACTCATCCTCACTGACACACACGCACTCATCTTCACCGACATACATGCGCTCATCCTCACTGACACACACGCGCTCATCCTCACTGACACACACGCGCTCATCCTCACTGACACACACGCGCTCATTCTCACTGACAAACATGCGCTCATCCTGACCGACACTCATGCGCTCATCCCTATTGACACACACGTGCAAATCGTCACCGACACACACGTGCTCATCCTCAATGACGCACACGTGCTCCTCCTCACTGACACACACGTGCTCATCGTCACTGACACAGACGCGCGTATCCTCACCGACACAATCGCGCTCATCCTCAGTGACACACACGCGCTCATCCTCACCGACACACACGCGCTCATCCTCACTGACACACACGCGCACATCCTCACTGACACACGCGCTCATCCTCACCGACACACAGGCACTCATCCTCACTGACACACACGCGCTCACCCTCACCAACTCACATGCGCTCATCCTCACCGACACACGCGCACTCATCCTCACTGACACTCACACGCTCATCCTCAGTGACACACACGCGCTCATCCTAACTGACACACGCGGGCTCATCCTCACTGACACACGCGCCCTCATTCACACTGACACACACGCGCTCATCCTCACAGACACACGCGCCCTCATCCTCACTGACACACACGCCCTCATCCTCACTGACACACACGCGCTCATCCTCACCAACACACAGGCACTCATCCTCAGTGACACACACACGCTCATCCTCACCAACTTACACGCGCTCATCCTCACCGACACATACGCACTCATCCTCACTGACACACACACGCTCATCCTCACTGACACACACGCGCTCATCCTCACTGACACACACGCCCTCATCCTCACTTACACACACGCGCTCAACCTCACTGACACACACGCTCTCATCCTCACCGACACAGGCCCTCATCCTCACCGACACACGCCCTGATCCTCACCGACACACGCCCTCATCCTCACTGAAACACACGCGCTCATTCTCACTGACACACACGCACTCATCCTCACCGACCCACACGCGCTCATCCTCACGGACACACATGCGCTAATCCTCACCGACACATGCCCTCATCCTCACTGACACACATGCACTCATCCTCACTGACACACACGCGCTCATCCTCACTGACACACATGCACTCATCCTCACCGACACACATGCCCTCATCCTCACCGACACACGCCCTCATCCTCACTGACACACACGCCCTCATCCTCACTGACACACACGCCCTCATCCTCACCGACACACATGCCCTCATCCTCACTGACACACACGCACTCATCCTCACTGACACACACGCGCTCATCCTCACTGACACACACGCGCTCATCCTGACCGACACACATGATCTCATCCTCACTGACACACATGCCCTCATCCTCACCGACACACGCCCTCATCCTCACTGACACACACGCCCTCATCCTCACTGACACACACATGCCCTCATCCTCACTGACACACATGCCCTCATCCTAACTGACACACACATGCCCTCATCCTCACTGACACACATGCCCTCATGCTCACCGACACACGCCCTCATCCTCACCGACACTCACGCGCTCATCCCCATTGACACACACATGCTCATCGTCACTGACACGCACGTGCTGATCCTCACCGACACTCACGTCATCATCCTCACTGACACACACGCGCTCATCATCACTGACACACACGCACTCATCCTCACTGATACACACGCGCTCATTCCCATTGACACACACGCGCTCATCGTCACTGACACACACGTGCTCGTCCTCACTGACAAACACGCGCTCAACCACACCGACACACACGTGCTGCTCCTCAGCGACACACACGCGCTCATCCTCACCGACACACACGCGCTCATCCTCACTGACACACACGCGCTCATCCTCACTGACACACACGCGCTCATCCTCACTGACACACGCGCTCATCCTCACTGACACACACGCGCTCATCCTCACCGACACACACGCGCTCATCCTCACTGACACACACGCGCTCATCCTCACTGACACACACGCGCTCATCCTCACGAACACGTGTTCATCCTCACCGACACACACGCGCTCATCCTCAGTGACACACAGACGCTCATCCTCACCGACACACACGCGCTCATCCTCACCGACACAAACGCGCTCATCCTAACTGACACACACATGCCCTCATCCTCACTGACACACATGCCCTCATCCTCACTGACACACAGATGCCCTCATCCTCACTGACACACATGCCCTCATCCTCACCGAAACTCACGCGCTCATCCCCATTGACACACACATGCTCATCGTCACTGACACGCACGTGCTGATCCTCACCGACACTCACGTCGTCATCCTCACTGACACACACGCGCTCATTCCCATTGACACACACGCGCTCATCGTCACTGACAAACACGCGCTCAACCACACCGACACACACGTGCTGCTCCTCAGCGACACACACGCGCTCATCCTCACCGACACACACGCGCTCATCCTCACTGACACACACGCGCTCATCCTCACTGACACACACGCGCTCATCCTCACCGACACACGCGCTCATCCTCACTGACACACACGCGCTCATCCTCACCGACACACACGCGCTCATCCTCACTGACACACACGCGCTCATCCTCACTGACACACACGCGCTCATCCTCACGAACACGTGTTCATCCTCACCGACACGCACGCGCTCATCCTCACCGACACACACGCGCTCATCCTCACCGACACACACCCGCTCATCCTCACTGACACACACGCACTCATCCTCACTGACAAACATGCCCTCATCCTCACCGACACACACGCGCTCATCACCATTGACACACACGTGCAAATCGTCACTGACACACACGTGCTCATCCTCAATGCCGCACACATGCTCCTCCACACTGACACACACGTGCTCATCGTCACCGACACACACGCGCTCATCCTCACTGACACACACGCGCTCATCCTCACTGACACACACGCTCATGCACAACGACACACACGCGCTCATCCTCAGTGACACACACGCGCTCATCCTCACCAACACACAGGCACTCATCCTCAGTGACACACACACGCTCATCCTCACCAACTTACACGCGCCCATCCTCACCGACACATACGCACTCATCCTCACTGACACACACACGCTCATCCTCACTGACGCATACGCGCTCATCCTCATTCACACGCTCATCCTCACTGACACACACGTGCTCATCCTGACTGACGCACACGCGCTCATCCTCACTGACACACGCGTGCTCATCCTCACTGTCACACGCGCGCTCATTCTCACTGACACACACGCGCTCACCCTCACTGACACACACACCCTCATCCTCACCGACACACGCCCTCATCCTCACCGACACACGCCCTCATCCTCACTGAAACACACGCGCTCATCCTCACTGACACACATGCGCTCATCCTCACCGACACATGCCCTCATCCTCACTGACACACATGCACTCATCCTCACCGACACACACGCCCACATCCTCACTGACACACACGCGCTCATCCTCAGTGACACACACGCGCTCATCCTCACTGGCACACGCGCTTATCCACAACGACACACACGCGCTCATCCTCAGTGACACACACGCGCTCATCCTCACCAACACACAGGCACTCATCCTCAGTGACACACACACGCTCATCCTCACCAACTTACACGCGCTCATCCTCACCGACACATACGCACTCATCCTCACTGACACACACACGCTCATCCTCACTGACGCACACGCGCTCACCCTCATTCACACGCTCATCCTCACTGACACACACGTGCTCATCCTGACTGACGCACACGCGCTCATCCTCACTGACACACGCGTGCTCATCCTCACTGACACACGCGTGCTCATTCTCACTGACACACACGCGCTCACCCTCACTGACACACACACCCTCATCCTCACCGACACACGCCCTCATCCTCACCGACACACGCCCTCCTGCTCACCGACACACGCCCTCATCCTCACTGAAACACACGCGCTCATCCTCACTGACACACACGCATTCATCCTCACTGACACACACGCACTCATCCTCACTGACACACACGCACTCATCCACAACGACACACACGCGCTCATCCTCACTGACACACATGCGCTCATTCTCACCGACACACGCCCTCATCCTCACTGACACACATGCACTCATCCTCACCGACACACATGCCCTCATCCTCACCGACACACGCCCTCATCCTGACTGACGCACACGCGCTCATCCTCACCGACACACGCCCTCATCCTCACCGACACACGCCCTCATCCTCACTGACACACATGCCCTCATCCTCACTGACAGACACGCGCTCATCCTCAACGACACACGCCCTCATCCTCACCGACACACATGCACTCATCCTCACTGACACACACGCCCTCATCCTCACTGACACACATGCACTCATCCTCACTGACACACACGCCCTCATCCTCACTGACACACACGCCCTCATCCTGACTGACGCACACGCGCTCATCCTCACCGACACACGCCCTCATCCTCACCGACACTCACGCGCTCATCCCCAATGACACACACATGCTCATTGTCACTGACAAGCACGTGCTGATCCTCACCGACACGCACATCGTCATACTCACTGACACACACGCGCTCATTCCCATTGACACACACGCGCTCATCGTCACTGACACACACGTGCTCGACCTCACTGACAAACACACGCTCAACCACACCGACACACACGTGCTGCTCCTCAGCGACACACACGCGCTCATCCTCACCGACACACACGCGCTCATCCTCACTGACACACACGCGCTCATCCTCACTGACACACACGCGCTCATCCTCACGAACACGTGTTCATCCTCACCGACACACACGCGCTCATCCTCAGTGACACACACGCGCGCATCCTCACCGACACACACGCGCTCATCCTCACCGACACACACGCGCTCATCCTCACTGACACACACGCGCTCATCCTCACTGACACACACGCGCTCATCCTCACGAACACGTGTTCATCCTAACCGACACACACGCGCTCATCCTCAGTGACACACAGACGCTCATCCTCACCGACACACACGCGCTCATCCACACCGACACACACGCGCTCATCCTGACTGACGCACACGCGCTCATCCTGACTGACGCACACGCGCTCATCCTCACCGACACACACGCGCTCATCCACAACGACACACACGCGCTCACCCACACTGACACACACGCACTCATCCTCACTGACACACACGCGCTCACCCTCACTGACACACACGCGCTCATCCTAACTGACGCACACGCGCTCATCCTGACTGACGCACACGCGCTCATCCTCACCGACACACGCCCTCATCCTTACGGACACACACGCGCTCATCCACAACCACACACACGCGCTCATCCTCAGTGACACACACACGCGCTCATCCTCACTGACACACAGGCACTCATCCACAACGACACACACGCGCTCATCCTCAGTGACACTCACGCGCTCATCCTCACTGACACACATGCGCTCATCCTCACTGACACACACGCGCTCATCCTCACTGACACGCACGCGCTCATCCTCACTGACACACACTCCCTCATCCTCACTGACACACATTCCCTCATCCTCACTGACACACACGCGCTCATCCTCACTGACACACACGCGCTCATCCTCACTGACACACACGCGCTCATCCTCACCGACACACACACACGCTCATCCTGACTGACGCACACGCGCTCATCCTGACTGACGCACACGCACTCATCCTCACCGACACACGCCCTCATCCTCACCGACACACGCCCTCATCGTCACCGACACACGCCCTCATCCTCACCGACACACACGCGCTCATCCTCACTGACACACTCGCTCTCATCCTCACTGACACACACGCGCTCATCCTCACTGACACACACGCGCTCATCCACAACGACACACACGCGATCATCCTCACCGACACACACGCGCTCATCCTCACTGACAAACATGCCCTCATCCTCACCGACACTCACGCACTCATCTTCACCGACACACCCGCGCTCATCCTCACCGACACACACGCTCTCATCCTCACCGACACTCACGTGCTCATTCCCATTGACACACACGTGCTCATCGTCACTGACACACACGTGCTCGTCCTCACTGACACACACGCGCTCATCCTCACCGACACACACGCGCTCATCCTCACCGACACACACGCGCTCATCCTCACTGACAAACATGCCCTCATCCTCACCGACACTCACGCGCTCATCACCATTGACACACACGTGCTCCTCCACACTGACACACACGTGCTCATCGTCACCGACACACACGCGCTCATCCTCAGTGACACACACGCGCTCATCCTCACCGACACACACGCGCTCATCCTCACCGACACACACGCGCTCATCCTCACTGACACACACGCACTCATCCTCACCGACACACACGCGCTCATCCTCACCGACACACACGCGCTCACCCTCACTGACACACACGCCCTCATCCTCACTGACACACACGCCCTCATCCTGACTGACGGACACGCGCTCATCCTCACCGACACACGCCCTCATCCTCACCGACACTCACGCGCTCATCCCCAATGACACACACATGCTCATTGTCACTGACACGCACGTGCTGATCCTCACCGACACGCACGTCGTCATCCTCACTGACACACACGCGCTCATTCCCATTGACACACACGCGCTCATCGTCACTGACACACACGTGCTCGACCTCACTGACAAACACGCGCTCAACCACACCGACACACACGTGCTGCTCCTCAGCGACACACACGCGCTCATCCTCACCGACACACACGCGCTCATCCTCACTGACACACACGCGCTCATCCTCACTGACACACACGCACTCATCCTCACTGACACACACGCACTCATCCTCACTGACACACACGCACTCATCCTCACCGACACACACGCGCTCATCCTCACCGACACACACGCGCTCACCCTCACTGACACACACGCCCTCATCCTCACCAACTCACACGTGCTCATCCTCACTGACACACACGCGCTCATCCTCACCGACACACACGCGCTCATCCTCACCGACACACACGCGCTCATCCTCACCGACACACACGCGCTCATCCTGACTGACGCACACGTGCTCATCCTGACTGACGCACACGCGCTCATCCTCACCGACACACACGCGCTCATCCACAACGACACACACACGCGCTCACCCACACTGACTCACACGCACTCATCCTCACTGACACACACGCGCTCACCCTCACTGACACACACGCGCTCATCCTAACTGACGCACACGCGCTCAACCTGACTGACGCACACGCGCTCATCCTCACCGACACACGCCCTCATCCTTACCGACACACACGCGCTCATCCACAACGACACACACGCGCTCATCCTCACTGACACACACGCGCTCATCCTGACTGACGCACACGCGCCCATCCTCACCGACACAGGCCCTCATCCTCACCGACACACACGCGCTCATCCACAACGACACACACGCGCTCATCCTCACCGACACACACGCGCTCATCCTCACTGACAAACACGCGCTCATCCTCACTGACACACACGCGCTCATCCTCACTGACACACACTCCCTCATCCTCACTGACACACACTCCCTCATCCTCACTGACACACACGCGCTCATCCTCACTGACACACACGCGCTCATCCTCACTGACACACACGCGCTCATCCTCACCGACACACACACCCGCTCATCCTGACTGATGCACACGCGCTCATCCTGACTGACGCACACGCACTCATCCTCACCGACACACGCCCTCATCCTCACCGACACACGCCCTCATCGTCACCGACACACGCCCTCATCCTCACCGACACACACGCGCTCATCCTCACTGACACACTCGCTCTCATCCTCACTGACACACATGCGCTCATCCTCACTGACACACACGCGCTCATCCACAACGACACACACGCGCTCATCCACACCGACACACACGCGCTCATCCTCACTGACAAACATGCCCTCATCCTCACCGACACTCACGCACTCATCTTCACCGACACACCCGCGCTCATCCTCACCGACACTCACGTGCTCATTCCCATTGACACACACGTGCTCATCGTCACTGACACACACGTGCTCGTCCTCACTGACACACACGCGCTCATCCTCACCGACACACACGCGCTCATCCTCACCGACACACACGCGCTCATCCTCACTGACAAACATGCCCTCATCCTCACCGACACTCACGCGCTCATCACCATTGACACACACGTGCTCCTCCATACTGACACACACGTGCTCATCGTCACCGACACACATGCGCTCATCCTCAGTGACACACACGCGCTCATCCTCACCGACACACACGCGCTCATCCTCACTGACACACGCGCTCATCCACAACGACACACACGCGCTCATCCTCAGTGACACACACGCGCTCATCCTCACCAACACACAGGCACTCATCCTCAGTGACACACACACGCTCATCCTCACCAACTTACACGCGCTCATCCTCACCGACACATACGCACTCATTCTCACTGACACACACACGCTCATCCTCACTGACACACACGCGCTCATCCTCACTGACACCCACAAGCTCATCCTCACTGACGCACACGCGCTCATCCTCATTCACACGCTCATCCTCACTGACACTCACGTGCTCATCCTGACTGACGCACACGCGCTCATCCTCACTGACACACGCGTGCTCATCCTCACTGACACACGCGCGCTCATTCTCACTGACACACACGCGCTCACCATCACTGACACACACGCCCTCATCCTCACCGACACTCACGCACTCAACCTCACCGACACACTCGCGCTCATCCTCACCGACACACACGCCCTCATCCTCACCGACACACGCCCTCATCCTCACCGACACACGCCCTCATCCTCACTGAAACACACGCACTCATCCTCACTGACACACACGCACTCATCCTCACTGACACACATGCGCCCATCCTCACCGACACACGCCCTCATCCTCACTGACACACATGCACTCATCCTCACCGACACACATGCCCTCATCCTCACCGACACACATGCCCTCATCCTCACCGACACACGCCCTCATCCTCACTGACACACACGCCCTCATCCTCACTGACACACAGGCGCTCATCCTCACCGACACACGCCCTCATCCTCACTGACACACATGCCCTCATCCTCACCGACACACGCCCTCATCCTCACTGACACACACGCCCTCATCCTGACTGACGGACACGCCCTCATCCTCACCGACACTCACGCGCTCATCCCCAATGACACACACATGCTCATTGTCACTGACACGCACGTGCTGATCCTCACCGACACGCACGTCGTCATCCTCACTGACACACACGCGCTCATTCCCATTGACACACACGTGCTCATCGTCACTGACACACATGTGCTCGACCTCACTGACAAACACGCGCTCATCCTCACCGACACACACGTGCTGCTCCTCAGCGACACACACGCGCTCATCCTCACCGACACACACGCGCTCATCCTCACTGACACACTCGCGCTCATCCTCACTGACACACACGCGCTCATCCTCACGAACACGTGTTCATCCTCACCGACACACACGTGCTCATCCTCAGTGACACACACGCGCTCACCCTCACTGACACACACGCGCTCATCCTCACCGACACACACGCGCTAACCCTCACTGACACACACGCCCTCCTCCTCACCAACTCACACGTGCTCATCCACAACGACACACACGCGCTCATCCTCACCGACACACACGCGATCATCCTCACCGACACACACGCGCTCATCCTGACTGACGCACATGCGCTCATCCTGACTGACGCACACGCGCTCATCCTCACCGACACACACGCGCTCATCCACAACGACACACAAGCGCTCACCCTCACTGACACACACGCACTCATCCTCACTGACACACACGCGCTCATCCTGACTGACGCACACGCGCTCATCCTGACTGACGCACACGCGCTCATCCTCACCGACACACGCCCTCATCCTCACCGACACACGCCCTCATCCTCACCGACACACACGCGCTCATCCACAACGACACACATGCGCTCATCCTCACTGACACACACGCGCTCATCCTCACTGACACACACGCGCTCATCCTGACTGACGCACACGCGCTCATCCTCACCGACACACGCCCTCATCCTCACCGACACACGCCCTCATCCTCACCGACACACACGCGCTCATCCACAACGACACACATGCGCTCATCCTCACTGACACACACGCGCTCATCCTCACTGACACACACGCGCTCATCCTGACTGACGCACACGCGCCCATCCTCACCGACACAGGCCCTCATCCTCACCGACACACACGAGCTCATCCACAACGACACACACGCGCTCATCCTCAGTGACACACACGCGCTCATCCACAACGACACACACGCGCTCTTCCTCAGTGACACACACGCGCTCATCCTCACTGACGCACACGCACTCATCCTCACTGACACACACGCGCTCATCCTCAGTGTCACACACGCGCTCATCCTCACCAACTCACACGTGCTCATCCACAACGACACACACGCGCTCATCCTCACCGACACACGCGCTCATCCTCACCGACACACACGCGCTCATCCTGACTGACGCACACGCGCTCATCCTGACTGACGCACACGCGCTCATCCTCACCGACACACACGCGCTCATCCTCACTGACACACACGCGCTCATCCTCACTGACACACACGCGCTCATCCTCACTGACACACACGCGCTCATCCTCACCGACACACACACACGCTCATCCTGACAGACGCACACGCGCTCATCCTGACTGACGCACACGCCCTCATCCTCACCGACACACGCCCTCATCCTCACCGACACACGCCCTCATCCTCACTGACACACACGCGCTCATCCTCACCGACACACACGCGCTCATCCTCACTGACACACACGCGCTCATCCTCACTGACACACACGCGCTCATCCTCACCGACACACACGCGCTCATCCTCACTGACACACACGCGCTCATCCTCACTGACACACACGCGCTCATCCTCACTGACACACACGCGCTCATCCTCACCGACACACGCCCTCATCCTCACCGACACACGCCCTCATCCTCACTGAAACACACGCGCTCATCCTCACTGACACACACGCGCTCATCCTCACTGACACACACGCGCTCATCCTCACTGACACACACGCGCTCATCCTCACTGACACACACGCACTCATCCTCACTGACACACATGCGCTCATCCTCACCGACACACGCCCTCATCCTCACTGACACACACGCACTCATCCTCACTGACACACATGCGCTCATCCTCACCGACACACGCCCTCATCCTCACTGACACACATGCGCTCATCCTCACCGACACACACGCCCTCATCCTCACTGACACACATGCACTCATCCTCACCGACACACACGCACTCATCCTCACTGACACACATGCGCTCATCCTCACCGACACACGCCCTCATCCTCACTGACACACATGCGCTCATCCTCACCGACACACACGCCCTCATCCTCACTGACACACATGCACTCATCCTTACCGACACACACGCGCTCATCCTCACTGACACACATGCACTCATCCTCACCGACACACATGCCCTCATCCTCACCGACACACACGCCCTCATCCTCACTGACACACATGCCCTCATCCTGACTGACGCACACGCACTCATCCTCACCGACACACGCCCTCATCCTCACCGACACTCACGCGCTCATCCTCACCGACACTCACGCGCTCATCCCCAATGACACACACATGCTCATTGTCACTGACACGCACGTGCTGATCCTCACCGACACGCACGTCGTCATCCTCACTGACACACACGCGCTCATTCCCATTGACACACACGCGCTCATCGTCTCTGACACACACGTGCTCGACCTCACTGACAAACACGCGCTCAACCACACCAACACACGCGTGCTGCTCCTCAGCGACACACACGCGCTCATCCTCACCGACACACACGCGCTCATCCTCACTGACACACACGCGCTCATCCTCACTGACACACACGTGCTCGACCTCACTGACAAACACGCGCTCAACCACACCGACATACACGTGCTGCTCCTCAGCGGCACACACGCGCTCATCCTCACCGACACACACGCGCTCATCCTCACTGACACACACGCGCTCATCCTCACTGACACACACACGCTCATCCTCACGAACACGTGTTCATCCTCACCGACACACACGCGCTCATCCTCACTGACACACACGCACTCATCCTCACTGACACACACGCACTCATCCACAACGACACACACGCGCTCATCCACAACGACACACACGCGCTCATCCTCAGTGACATACACGCGGTCATCCTCACCGACACACACGCGCTCATCCTCACTGACACACACGCACTCATCCTCACTGACACACACACACGCTCATCCTGACAGACGCACACGCGCTCATCCTGACTGACGCACACGCCCTCATCCTCACCGACACACGCCCTCATCCTCACCGACACACGCCCTCATCCTCACTGACACACACGCGCTCATCCTCACCGACACACACGCGCTCATCCTCACTGACACACACGCGCTCATCCTCACTGACACACACGCGCTCATCCTCACTGACACACACGCGCTCATCCTGACTGACGCACACGCGCCCATCCTCACCGACACAGGCCCTCATCCTCACCGACACACACGAGCTCATCCACAACGACACACACGCGCTCATCCTCAGTGACACACACGCGCTCATCCACAACGACACACACGCGCTCTTCCTCAGTGACACACACGCGCTCATCCTCACTGACGCACACGCACTCATCCTCACTGACACACACGCGCTCATCCTCAGTGTCACACACGCGCTCATCCTCACCAACTCACACGTGCTCATCCACAACGACACACACGCGCTCATCCTCACCGACACACGCGCTCATCCTCACCGACACACACGCGCTCATCCTGACTGACGCACACGCGCTCATCCTGACTGACGCACACGCGCTCATCCTCACCGACACACACGCGCTCATCCTCACTGACACACACGCGCTCATCCTCACTGACACACACGCGCTCATCCTCACTGACACACACGCGCTCATCCTCACCGACACACACACACGCTCATCCTGACAGACGCACACGCGCTCATCCTGACTGACGCACACGCCCTCATCCTCACCGACACACGCCCTCATCCTCACCGACACACGCCCTCATCCTCACTGACACACACGCGCTCATCCTCACCGACACACACGCGCTCATCCTCACTGACACACACGCGCTCATCCTCACTGACACACACGCGCTCATCCTCACCGACACACACGCGCTCATCCTCACTGACACACACGCGCTCATCCTCACTGACACACACGCGCTCATCCTCACTGACACACACGCGCTCATCCTCACCGACACACGCCCTCATCCTCACCGACACACGCCCTCATCCTCACTGAAACACACGCGCTCATCCTCACTGACACACACGCGCTCATCCTCACTGACACACACGCGCTCACCCTCACTGACACACACGCCCTCATCCTCACTGACACACACGCCCTCATCCTGACTGACGGACACGCGCTCATCCTCACCGACACACGCCCTCATCCTCACCGACACTCACGCGCTCATCCCCAATGACACACACATGCTCATTGTCACTGACACGCACGTGCTGATCCTCACCGACACGCACGTCGTCATCCTCACTGACACACACGCGCTCATTCCCATTGACACACACGCGCTCATCGTCACTGACACACACGTGCTCGACCTCACTGACAAACACGCGCTCAACCACACCAACACACAGGTGCTGCTCCTCAGCGACACACACGCGCTCATCCTCACCGACACACACGCGCTCATCCTCACTGACACACACGCGCTCATCCTCACTGACACACACGTGCTCGACCTCACTGACAAACACGCGCTCAACCACACCGACATACACGTGCTGCTCCTCAGCGGCACACACGCGCTCATCCTCACCGACACACACGCGCTCATCCTCACTGACACACACGCGCTCATCCTCACTGACACACACACGCTCATCCTCACGAACACGTGTTCATCCTCACCGACACACACGCGCTCATCCTCACTGACACACACGCACTCATCCTCACTGACACACACGCACTCATCCACAACGACACACACGCGCTCATCCACAACGACACACACGCGCTCATCCTCAGTGACATACACGCGGTTATCCTCACCGACACACACGCGCTCATCCTCACTGACACACACGCACTCATCCTCACTGACACACACGCGCTCATCCTCACTGACACACACGCACTCATCCACAACGACACACACGCGCTCATCCTCAGTGACACACACACGCTCATCCTCACTGACACACACGCACTCATCCTCACTGACACACACGCACTCATCCTCACTGACACACACGCACTCATCCTCACTGACACACACGCGCTCATCCTCACTGACACACACACGCTCATCCTCACCGACACACACGCGCTCATCCTCACCGACACACACGCACTCATCCTCACTGACACACACACGCTCATCCTCACCGACACACACACGCTCATCCTCACCGACACATACGCACTCATCCTCACTGACACACACACGCTCATCCTCACTGACACACACGCGCTCATCCTCACCGACACACACGCACTCATCCTCACTGACACACACACGCTCATCCTCACCGACACACACACGCTCATCCTCACCGACACATACGCACTCATCCTCACTGACACACACACGCTCATCCTCACTGACACACACGCGCTCATCCTCACTGACACACACACGCTCATCCTCACTGACGCACACGCGCTCATCCTCATTCACACGCTCATCGTCACTGACACTCACGTGCTCATCCTGACTGACGCACATGCGCTCATCCTCACTGACACACGCGTGCTCATCCTCACTGACACACGCGCGCTCATTCTCACTGACACACACGCGCTCACCATCACTGACACACACGCCCTCATGCTCACCGACACACGCCCTCATCCTCACTGAAACACACGCGCTCATCCTCACCGACACACACGCACTCATCCTCACTGACACACATGCGCTCATCCTCACCGACACTCGCCCTCATCCTCACCGACACACACGCACTCATCCTCACTGACACACACGCGCTCATTCCCATTGACACACACGCGCTTATCGTCACTGATACACACGTGCTCGACCTCACTGACAAACACGCGCTCAACCACACCAACACACACGTGCTGCTCCTCAGCGACACACACGCGCTCATCCTCACCGACACACACGCGCTCATCCTCACTGACACACACGCGCTCATCCTCACTGACACACACGCGCTCATCCTCACTGACACACACACGCTCATCCTCACGAACACGTGTTCATCCTCACCGACACACACGCGCTCATCCTCACTGACACACACGTGCTCATCCTCACTGACACACACGCACTCATCCACAACGACACACACGCGCTCATCCACAACGACACACACGCGCTCATCCTCAGTGACAGACACGCGCTCATCCTCACCGACACACACGCGCTCATCCTCACTGACACACACGCACTCATCCTCACTGACACACACGCGCTCATCCTCACTGACACACACGCACTCATCCACAACGACACACACGCGCTCATCCTCAGTGACACACACACGCTCATCCTCACCAACTTACACGCGCTCATCCTCACCGACACATACGCACTCATCCTCACTGACACACACACGCTCATCCTCACTGACACACACGCGCTCATCCTCACTGACACACACACGCTCATCCTCACTGACGCACACGCGCTCATCCTCATTCACACGCTCATCGTCACTGACACTCACGTGCTCATCCTGACTGACGCACACGCGCTCATCCTCACTGACACACGCGTGCTCATCCTCACTGACGCACGCGCGCTCATTCTCACTGACACACACGCGCTCACCATCACTGACACACACGCCCTCATGCTCACCGACACACGCCCTCATCCTCACCGACACACGCCCTCATCCTCACTGAAACACACGCACTCATCCTCACTGACACACATGCGCTCATCCTCACCGACACTCGCCCTCATCCTCACTGACACACATGCACTCATCCTCACCGACACACATGCCCTCATCCTCACTGACACACATGCCCTCATCCTCACCGACACACGCCCTCATCCTCACTGACACACATGCCCTCATCCTGACTGACGCACACGCGCTCATCCTCACCGACACACGCCCTCATCCTCACCGACACTCACCCGCTCATCCCCAATGACACACACATGCTCATTGTCACTGACACGCACGTGCTGATCCTCACCGACACGCACGTCGTCATCCTCACTGACACACACGCGCTCATTCCCATTGACACACACGCGCTCATCGTCACTGACACACACGTGCTCGACCTCACTGACAAACACGCGCTCAACCACACCGACACACACGTGCTGCTCCTCAGCGGCACACACGTGCTCATCCTCACCGACACACACGCGCTCATCCTCACTGACACACACGCGCTCATCCTCACTGACACACACGCGCTCATCCTCACGAACACGTGTTCATCCTCACCGACACACACGCGCTCATCCTCAGTGACACACACGCGCGCATCCTCACCGACACACACGCGCTCATCCTCACCGACACACACGCGCTCATCCTCACTGACACACACGCACTCATCCTCACTGACACACACGCACTCATCCACAACGACACACACGCGGTCATCCACAACGACACACACGCGCTCATCCTCAGTGACACACACGCGCTCATCCTCACCGACACACACGCCCTCATCCTCACCAACTCACACGTGCTCATCCACAACGACACACACGCGCTCATCCTCACCGACACACACGCGCTCATCCTCACTGACACACACGCGCTCATCCTGACTGACGCACACGCGCTCATCCTGACTGACGCACACGCGCTCATCCTCACCGACACACACGCGCTCATCCACAACGACACACACGCGCTCACCCTCACTGACACACACGCACTCATCCTCACTGACACACACGCGCTCACCCTGACTGACACACACGCGCTCATCCTGACTGACGCACAGGCGCTCATCCTGACTGACGCACACGCGCTCATCCTCACCGACACACGCCCTCATCCTCACCAACACACGCCCTCATCCTCACCGACACACACGAGCTCATCCACAACGACACACATGCGCTCATCCTCACTGACACACACGCGCTCATCCTGACTGACGCACACGCGCCCATCCTCACCGACACAGGCCCTCATCCTCACCGACACACACGAGCTCATCCACAACGACACACACGCGCTCATCCTCAGTGACACACACGCGCTCATCCACAACGACACACACGCGCTCTTCCTCAGTGACACACACGCGCTCATCCTCACTGACGCACACGCACTCATCCTCACTGACACACACGCGCTCATCCTCACCAACACACATGCACTCATCCTCACTGACACACAAGCGCTCATCCTCACTGACACACTCGCTCTCATCCTCACTGACACACACGCACTCATCCTCACTGACACACATGCGCTCATCCTCACCGACACACACGCCCTCATCCTCACTGTCACACATGCACTCATCCTCACTGACACACGCCCTCATCCTGACCAACACTCATGCGCTCATCCTCATTGACACACATGTGCAAATCGTAACCGACATACACGTGCCCCTCCTCACTGACACACGGGCACTCATCCTCACTGACACACATGCGCTCATCCTCACTGACACACACGCGCTCATCCTCACTGACACACACGCGCTCATCCTCACTGACACACACGCGCTCATCCACAACGACACACACGCGATCATCCTCACCGACACACACGCGCTCATCCTCACTGACAAACATGCCCTCATCCTCACCGACACTCACGCACTCATCCTCACCGACACACACGCTCTCATCCTCACCGACACACACGCTCTCATCCTCACCAACACACACGCACTCATCCTCACCAACTCTCACGCGCTCATCCTCACTGACACACACGCGCTCATTCCCATTGACACACACGCGCTCATCCTCAGTGACACACACGCGCTCATCCTCACCAACACACAGGCACTCATCCTCAGTGACACACACACGCTCATCCTCACCAACTTACACGCGCTCATCCTCACCGACACATACGCACTCATCCTCACTGACACACACACGCTCATCCTCACTGACACACACGCGCTCATCCTCACTGACACACACACGCTCATCCTCACTGACGCACACGCGCTCATCCTCATTCACCCGCTCATCCTCACTGACACTCACGTGCTCATCCTGACTGACGCACACGCGCTCATCCTCACTGACACACGCGTGCTCATCCTCACTGACACACGCGCGCTCATTCTCACTGACACACACGCGCTCACCATCACTGACACACACGCCCTCATCCTCACCGACACACGCCCTCATCCTCACCGACACACGCCCTCATCCTCACCGACACACGCCCTCATCCTCACTGAACCCCACGCGCTCATCCTCACTGACACACACGCACTCATCCTCACTGACACACATGCGCTCATCCTCACCGACACACGCCCTCATCCTCACCGACACACGCCCTCATCCTCACTGACACACACGCGCTCATCCTCACTGACACACGCCCTCATCCTCACCGACACACGCGCTCATCCTCACCGACACTCACGCGCTCATCCTCACCGACACTCACGCGCTCATCCCCAATGACACACACATGCTCATTGTCACTGACACGCACGTGCTGATCCTCACCGACACGCATGTCGTCATCCTCACTGACACACACGCGCTCATTCCCATTGACACACACGCGCTCATCGTCACTGATACACACGTGCTCGACCTCACTGACAAACACGCGCTCAACCACACCAACACACACGTGCTGCTCCTCAGCGACACACACGCGCTCATCCTCACCGACACACACGCGCTCATCCTCACTGACACACACGCGCTCATCCTCACTGACACACACGCGCTCATCCTCACTGACACACACACGCTCATCCTCACGAACACGTGTTCATCCTCACCGACACACACGCGCTCATCCTCACTGACACACACGTGCTCATCCTCACTGACACACACGCACTCATCCACAACGACACACACGCGCTCATCCACAACGACACACACGCGCTCATCCTCAGTGACAGACACGCGGTCATCCTCACCGACACACACGCGCTCATCCTCACTGACACACACGCACTCATCCTCACTGACACACACGCGCTCATCCTCACTGACACACACGCACTCATCCACAACGACACACACGCGCTCATCCTCAGTGACACACACACGCTCATCCTCACCAACTTACACGCGCTCATCCTCACCGACACATACGCACTCATCCTCACTGACACACACACGCTCATCCTCACTGACACACACGCGCTCATCCTCACTGACACACACACGCTCATCCTCTCTGACGCACACGCGCTCATCCTCATTCACACGCTCATCCTCACTGACACACACACGCTCATCCTCACTGACACATACGCACTCATCCTCACTGACACACACACGCTCATCCTCAATGACACACACGCGCTCATCCTCACTGACACACGCGCGCTCATTCTCACTGACACACACGCGCTCACCATCACTGACACACACGCCCTCATGCTCACCGACACACGCCCTCATCCTCACCGACACACGCCCTCATCCTCACTGAAACACACGCACTCATCCTCACTGACACACATGCGCTCATCCTCACCGACACTCGCCCTCATCCTCACTGACACACATGCACTCATCCTCACGGACACACATGCCCTCATCCTCACTGACACACATGCCCTCATCCTCACCGACACACGCCCTCATCCTCACTGACACACATGCCCTCATCCTGACTGACGCACACGCGCTCATCCTCACCGACACACGCCCTCATCCTCACCGACACTCACCCGCTCATCCCCAATGACACACACATGCTCATTGTCACTGACACGCACGTGCTGATCCTCACCGACACGCACGTCGTCATCCTCACTGACACACACGCGCTCATTCCCATTGACACACACGCGCTCATCGTCACTGACACACACGTGCTCGACCTCACTGACAAACACGCGCTCAACCACACCGACACACACGTGCTGCTCCTCAGCGGCACACACGTGCTCATCCTCACCGACACACACGCGCTCATCCTCACTGACACACACGCGCTCATCCTCACTGACACACACGCGCTCATCCTCACGAACACGTGTTCATCCTCACCGACACACACGCGCTCATCCTCAGTGACACACACGCGCGCATCCTCACCGACACACACGCGCTCATCCTCACCGACACACACGCGCTCATCCTCACTGACACACACGCACTCATCCTCACTGACACACACGCACTCATCCACAACGACACACACGCGGTCATCCACAACGACACACACGCGCTCATCCTCAGTGACACACACGCGCTCATCCTCACCGACACACACGCGCTCATCCTCACTGACACACACGCACTCATCCTCACTGACACACACGCGCTCATCCTCCCCGACACACACGCGCTCATCCTCACTGACACACACGCACTCATACTCACTGACACACACGCACTTATCCACAACGACACACACGCGCTCATCCTCAGTGACACACACGCGCTCATCCTCACTGACACACAGGCACTCATCCTCACTGACAAACACGCACTCATCCACAACGACACACACGCGCTCATCCTCACCGACACACACGCGCTCATCCTCACTGACACACACGCGCTCATCCTCACCGACACACACGCGCTCATCCTCACTGACACACACGCGCTCATCCACAACGACACACACGCGCTCATCCTCAGTGACACACACGCGCTCATCCTCACTGACACACACGCGCTCATCCTCAGTGACACACACGCGCTCATCCTCACTGACACACGCGCTCATCCACAGTGACACACACGCGCTCATCCTCACTGACACACGCGCTCATCCACAACGACACACACGCGCTCATACTCAGTGACACACACGCACTCATCCTCACTGACACACACGCGCTCATTCCCATTGACACACACGCGCTCAACCACACCGACACACACGTGCTGCTCCTCAGCGACACACACGCGCTCATCCTCACCGACACACACGCACTCATCCTCACCGACACACACGCACTCATCCTCCCTGACACACACGCGCTCATCCTCACAAACACGTGTTCATCCTCACCGACACACACGCGCCCATCCTCACCGACACACACGCGCTCATCCTCACTGACACACACGCACTCATCCTCACTGATACACACGCGCTCATCCACAACGACACACACGCGCTCATCCGCAGTGACACACACGCGCTCATCCTCACTGACACACACGCGCTCATCCTCACTGACACACACGCGCTCATCCTCACAGACACACACGCGCTCATCCTCACTGACACACACACGCTCATCCTCACTGACACACGCGCGCTCATCCTCACCGACACACACGCGCTCATCCGCAGTGACACACACGTGCTCGACCTCACTGACAAACACGCGCTCAACCACACCGACACACACGTGCTGCTCCTCAGCGGCACACACGTGCTCATCCTCACCGACACACACGCGCTCATCCTCACTGACACACACGCGCTCATCCTCACCGACACACACGCGCTCATCCTCAGTGACACACACGCGCGCATCCTCACCGACACACACGCGCTCATCCTCACCGACACACACGCGCTCATCCTCACTGACACACACGCACTCATCCTCACTGACACACACGCACTCATCCACAACGACACACACGCGGTCATCCACAACGACACACACGCGCTCATCCTCAGTGACACACACGCGCTCATCCTCACCGACACACACGCGCTCATCCTCACTGACACACACGCACTCATCCTCACTGACACACACGCGCTCATCCTCCCCGACACACACGCGCTCATCCTCACTGACACACACGCACTCATACTCACTGACACACACGCACTTATCCACAACGACACACACGCGCTCATCCTCAGTGACACACACGCGCTCATCCTCACTGACACACAGGCACTCATCCTCACTGACAAACACGCACTCATCCACAACGACACACACGCGCTCATCCTCACCGACACACACGCGCTCATCCTCACTGACACACACGCGCTCATCCTCACCGACACACACGCGCTCATCCTCACTGACACACACGCGCTCATCCACAACGACACACACGCGCTCATCCTCAGTGACACACACGCGCTTATCCTCACTGACACACACGCGCTCATCCTCAGTGACACACACGCGCTCATCCTCACTGACACACGCGCTCATCCACAGTGACACACACGCGCTCATCCTCACTGACACACGCGCTCATCCACAACGACACACACGCGCTCATACTCAGTGACACACACGCACTCATCCTCACTGACACACACGCGCTCATTCCCATTGACACACACGCGCTCAACCACACCGACACACACGTGCTGCTCCTCAGCGACACACACGCGCTCATCCTCACCGACACACACGCACTCATCCTCACCGACACACACGCACTCATCCTCCCTGACACACACGCGCTCATCCTCACAAACACGTGTTCATCCTCACCGACACACACGCGCTCATCCTCAGTGACACACACACGCTCATCCTCACCGACACACACGCGCCCATCCTCACCGACACACACGCGCTCATCCTCACTGACACACACGCACTCATCCTCACCGATACACACGCGCTCATCCACAACGACACACACGCGCTCATCCGCAGTGACACACACGCGCTCATCCTCACTGACACACACGCGCTCATCCTCACTGACACACACGCGCTCATCCTCACTGACACACACGCGCTCATCCTCACTGACACACACACGCTCATCCTCACTGACGCACACGCGCTCATCCTCATTCACACGCTCACCCTCACTGACACTCACGTGCTCATCCTGACTGACGCACACGCGCTCATCCTCACTGACACACGCGTGCTCATCCTCACTGACACACGCGCGCTCATTCTCACTGACACACACGCGCTCACCATCACTGACACACACGCCCTCATCCTCACCGACACATGCCCTCATCCTCACCGACACACGCCCTCATCCTCACCGACACACACCCTCATCCTCACTGAAACACACGCGCTCATCCTCACTGAAACACACGCGCTCATCCTCACCGACACACGCCCTCATCCTCACTGAAACACACGCGCTCATCCTCACTGACACACATGCGCTCATCCTCACCGACACACGCCCTCATCCTCACTGACACACATGCGCTCATCCTCACCGACACACGCCCTCATCCTCACCGACACACGCCCTCATCCTCACTGACACACACGCCCTCATCCTCACCGACACACGCCCTCATCCTCACCGACACACGCCCTCATCCTCACTGACACACACGCGCTCATCCTCACTGACACACATGCCCTCATCCTCACTGACACACATGCCTTCATCCTCACTGACACACACGCACTCATCCTCACCGACACACGCCCTCATCCTCACTGACACACATGCCTTCATCCTCACTGACACACACGCCCTCATCCTCACTGACACACATGCCTTCAGCCTCACTGACACACACGCCCTCATCCTCACTGACACACATGCCTTCATCCTCACTGACACACATGCCTTCATCCTCACTGACACACACGCGCCCATCCTCACCGACACACGCCCTCATCCTCACCGACACACGCACTCATCCTCACTGACACACACGCCCTCATCCTCACTGACACACATGCCCTCATCCTCACCGACACACGCCCTCATCCTCACCGACACACGCCCTCATCCTCACTGACACACACGCCCTCATCCTGACTGACGCACACGCGCTCATCCTCACCGACACACATGCCCTCATCCTCACCGACACACGCCCTCATCCTCACCGACACACGCCCTCATCCTCACTGACACACATGCCCTCATCCTCACTGACACACACCCTCATCCTCACTGACACACATGCCCTCATCCTCACTGACACACACCCTCATCCTCACCGACACACGCCCTCATCCTCACCGACACACGCCCTCATCCTCACTGACACACATGCCCTCATCCTCACCGACACACGCCCTCATCATCACCGACACACGCCCTCATCCTCACCGACACACATGCCCTCATCCTCACCGACACACACCCTCATCCTCACCGACACACACGCACTCATCCTCACTGACACACACGCGCTCATCCTCACCGACACACACGCCCTCATCCTCACCGACACACGCCCTCATCCTCACTGACACACACGCCCTCATCCTCACCGACACACGCCCTCATCCTCACTGACACACACGCACTCATCCTCACCGACACACATGCCCTCATCCTCACCGACACACGCCCTCATCCTCACTGACACACACGCGCTCATCCTCACCGACACACATGCGCTCATCCTCACTGACACACATGCCCTCATCCTCACCGACACACATGCCCTCATCCTCACCGACACACGCCCTCATCCTCACCGACACACGCCCTCATCCTCACCGACACACACGCCCTCATCCTCACTGGCACACATGCTCTCATCCTCACCGACACATGCCCTCATCCTCACCGACACACATGCCCTCATCCTCACTGGCACACATGCCCTCATCCTCACCGACACATGCCCTCATCCTCACTGGCACACATGCCCTCATCCTCACCGACACATGCCCTCATCCTCACCGACACACGCCCTCATCCTCACCGACACACGCCCTCATCCTCACCGACACACGCCCTCATCCTCACCGACACACGCCCTCATCCTCACCGACACACGCCCTCATCCTCACCGACACACGCCCTCATCCTCACTGACACACATGCCCTCATCCTCACCGACACACGCCCTCATCCTCACTGGCACACATGCCCTCATCCTCACCGACACATGCCCTCATCCTCACCGACACATGCCCTCATCCTCACCGACACATGCCCTCATCCTCACCGACACATGCCCTCATCCTCACCGACACACGCCCTCATCCTCACCGACACACGCCCTCATCCTCACTGACACACACGCCCTCATCCTCACTGACACACATGCCCTCATCCTCACCGACACATGCCCTCATCCTCACCAACACACGCCCTCATCCTCACTGACACACATGCCCTCATCCTCACCGACACACGCCCTCATCCTCACCGACACACGCCCTCATCCTCACTGACACACATGCCCTCATCCTCACCGACACACGCCCTCATCCTCACCGACACACGCCCTCATCCTCACCGACACACATGCCCTCATCCTGACAGACGCACACGCGCTCATCCTCACCGACACACGCCCTCATCCTCACCGACACACGCCCTCATCCTCACTGGCACACACGCCCTCATCGTCACCGACACACGCCCTCATCCTCACTGACACACATGCACTCATCCTCACTGACACACGCGCTCATCCTCACCGACACACGCCCTCATCCTCACTGACACACACGCGCTCATCCTCACTGACACACATGCCCTCATCCTCACCGACACATATGCCCTCATCCTCACCGACACACACGCCCTCATCCTCACCGACACACACGCACTCATCCTCACTGACACACAAGCACTCATCCTCACTGACACACACGCACTCATCCTCACTGACACACACGCCCTCATCCTCACTGACACACACGCACTCATCCTCACTGACACACACGCCCTCATCCTCACTGACACACACGCCCTCATCCTCACTGACACACACGCGCTCATCCTCACGAACACGTGTTCATCCTCACCGACACACACGCGCTCATCCTCAGTGACACACACGCGCGCATCCTCACCGACACACACGCGCTCATCCTCACCGACACACACGCGCTCATCCTCACTGACACACACGCACTCATCCTCACTGACACACACGCACTCATCCACAACGACACACACGCGGTCATCCACAACGACACACACGCGCTCATCCTCAGTGACACACACGCGCTCATCCTCACCGACACACACGCGCTCATCCTCACTGACACACACGCACTCATCCTCACTGACACACACGCGCTCATCCTCCCCGACACACACGCGCTCATCCTCACTGACACACACGCACTTATCCACAACGACACACACGCGCTCATCCTCAGTGACACACACGCGCTCATCCTCACTGACACACAGGCACTCATCCTCACTGACAAACACGCACTCATCCACAACGACACACACGCGCTCATCCTCACCGACACACACGCGCTCATCCTCACTGACACACACGCGCTCATCCTCACCGACACACACGCGCTCATCCTCACTGACACACACGCGCTCATCCACAACGACACACACGCGCTCATCCTCAGTGACACACACGCGCTCATCCTCACTGACACACACGCGCTCATCCTCAGTGACACACACGCGCTCATCCTCACTGACACACGCGCTCATCCACAGTGACACACACGCGCTCATCCTCACTGACACACGCCCTCATCCTCACCGACACACGCCCTCATCCTCACCGACACACGCCCTCATCCTCACCGACACACATGCCCTCATCCTCACCGACACACACCCTCATCCTCACCGACACACACGCACTCATCCTCACTGACACACACGCGCTCATCCTCACCGACACACACGCCCTCATCCTCACCGACACACGCCCTCATCCTCACTGACACACACGCCCTCATCCTCACCGACACACGCCCTCATCCTCACTGACACACACGCACTCATCCTCACCGACACACATGCCCTCATCCTCACCGACACACGCCCTCATCCTCACTGACACACACGCACTCATCCTCACCGACACACATGCGCTCATCCTCACTGACACACATGCCCTCATCCTCACCGACACACATGCCCTCATCCTCACCGACACACGCCCTCATCCTCACCGACACACGCCCTCATCCTCACCGACACACACGCCCTCATCCTCACTGGCACACATGCTCTCATCCTCACCGACACATGCCCTCATCCTCACCGACACACATGCCCTCATCCTCACTGGCACACATGCCCTCATCCTCACCGACACATGCCCTCATCCTCACTGGCACACATGCCCTCATCCTCACCGACACATGCCCTCATCCTCACCGACACACGCCCTCATCCTCACCGACACACGCCCTCATCCTCACCGACACACGCCCTCATCCTCACCGACACACGCCCTCATCCTCACCGACACACGCCCTCATCCTCACCGACACACGCCCTCATCCTCACTGACACACATGCCCTCATCCTCACCGACACACGCCCTCATCCTCACTGGCACACATGCCCTCATCCTCACCGACACATGCCCTCATCCTCACCGACACATGCCCTCATCCTCACCGACACATGCCCTCATCCTCACCGACACATGCCCTCATCCTCACCGACACACGCCCTCATCCTCACCGACACACGCCCTCATCCTCACTGACACACACGCCCTCATCCTCACTGACACACATGCCCTCATCCTCACCGACACATGCCCTCATCCTCACCGACACACGCCCTCATCCTCACTGACACACATGCCCTCATCCTCACCGACACACGCCCTCATCCTCACCGACACACGCCCTCATCCTCACTGACACACATGCCCTCATCCTCACCGACACACGCCCTCATCCTCACCGACACACGCCCTCATCCTCACCGACACACATGCCCTCATCCTGACAGACGCACACGCGCTCATCCTCACCGACACACGCCCTCATCCTCACCGACACACGCCCTCATCCTCACTGGCACACACGCCCTCATCGTCACCGACACACGCCCTCATCCTCACTGACACACATGCACTCATCCTCACTGACACACGCGCTGATCCTCACCGACACACGCCCTCATCCTCACTGACACACACATTCGCTCATCCTCACTGACACACATGCCCTCATCCTCACCGACACATATGCCCTCATCCTCACCGACACACACGCCCTCATCCACACCGACACACACGCACTCATCCTCACTGACACACACGCACTCATCCTCACTGACACACACGCACTCATCCTCACTGACACACACGCCCTCATCCTCACTGACACACACGCACTCATCCTCACTGACACACACGCCCTCATCCTCACTGACACACACGCCCTCATCCTCACTGACACACACGCGCTCATCCTCACGAACACGTGTTCATCCTCACCGACACACACGCGCTCATCCTCAGTGACACACACGCGCGCATCCTCACCGACACACACGCGCTCATCCTCACCGACACACACGCGCTCATCCTCACTGACACACACGCACTCATCCTCACTGACACACACGCACTCATCCACAACGACACACACGCGGTCATCCACAACGACACACACGCGCTCATCCTCAGTGACACACACGCGCTCATCCTCACCGACACACACGCGCTCATCCTCACTGACACACACGCACTCATCCTCACTGACACACACGCGCTCATCCTCCCCGACACACACGCGCTCATCCTCACTGACACACACGCACTTATCCACAACGACACACACGCGCTCATCCTCAGTGACACACACGCGCTCATCCTCACTGACACACAGGCACTCATCCTCACTGACAAACACGCACTCATCCACAACGACACACACGCGCTCATCCTCACCGACACACACGCGCTCATCCTCACTGACACACACGCGCTCATCCTCACCGACACACACGCGCTCATCCTCACTGACACACACGCGCTCATCCACAACGACACACACGCGCTCATCCTCAGTGACACACACGCGCTCATCCTCACTGACACACACGCGCTCATCCTCAGTGACACACACGCGCTCATCCTCACTGACACACGCGCTCATCCACAGTGACACACACGCGCTCATCCTCACTGACACACGCGCTCATCCACAACGACACACACGCGCTCATACTCAGTGACACACACGCACTCATCCTCACTGACACACACGCGCTCATTCCCATTGACACACACGCGCTCAACCACACCGACACACACGTGCTGCTCCTCAGCGACACACACGCGCTCATCCTCACCGACACACACGCACTCATCCTCCCTGACACACACGCGCTCATCCTCACAAACACGTGTTCATCCTCAACGACACACACGCGCTCATCCTCAGTGACACACACACGCTCATCCTCACCGACACACACGCGCCCATCCTCACCGACACACACACGCTCATCCTCACTGACACACACGCACTCATCCTCACTGATACACACGCGCTCATCCACAACGACACACACGCGCTCATCCGCAGTGACACACACGCGCTCATCCTCACTGACACACACGCGCTCATCCTCACTGACACACACGCGCTCATCCTCACTGACACACACGCGCTCATCCTCACTGACACACACACGCTCATCCTCACTGACGCACACGCGCTCATCCTCATTCACACGCTCATCCTCACTGACACTCACGTGCTCATCCTGACTGACGCACACGCGCTCATCCTCACTGACACACGCGTGCTCATCCTCACTGACACACGCGCGCTCATTCTCACTGACACACACGCGCTCACCATCACTGACACACACGCCCTCATCCTCACCGACACATGCCCTCATCCTCACCGACACACGCCCTCATCCTCACCGACACACACCCTCATCCTCACTGAAACACACGCGCTCATCCTCACTGAAACACACGCGCTCATCCTCACCGACACACGCCCTCATCCTCACTGAAACACACGCGCTCATCCTCACTGACACACATGCGCTCATCCTCACCGACACACGCCCTCATCCTCACTGACACACATGCGCTCATCCTCACCGACACACGCCCTCATCCTCACCGACACACGCCCTCATCCTCACTGACACACACGCCCTCATCCTCACCGACACACGCCCTCATCCTCACCGACACACGCCCTCATCCTCACTGACACACACGCGCTCATCCTCACTGACACACACGCCCTCATCCTCACTGACACACATGCCTTCATCCTCACTGACACACACGCACTCATCCTCACCGACACACGCCCTCATCCTCACTGACACACATGCCTTCATCCTCACTGACACACACGCCCTCATCCTCACTGACACACATGCCTTCATCCTCACTGACACACACGCCCTCATCCTCACTGACACACATGCCTTCATCCTCACTGACACACATGCCTTCATCCTCACTGACACACACGCGCCCATCCTCACCGACACACGCCCTCATCCTCACCGACACACGCACTCATCCTCACTGACACACACGCCCTCATCCTCACTGACACACATGCCCTCATCCTCACCGACACACGCCCTCATCCTCACCGACACACGCCCTCATCCTCACTGACACACACGCCCTCATCCTGACTGACGCACACGCGCTCATCCTCACCGACACACATGCCCTCATCCTCACCGACACACGCCCTCATCCTCACCGACACACGCCCTCATCCTCACTGACACACATGCCCTCATCCTCACTGACACACACCCTCATCCTCACTGACACACATGCCCTCATCCTCACTGACACACACCCTCATCCTCACCGACACACGCCCTCATCCTCACCGACACACGCCCTCATCCTCACTGACACACATGCCCTCATCCTCACCGACACACGCCCTCATCCTCACCGACACACGCCCTCATCCTCACCGACACACATGCCCTCATCCTCACCGACACACACCCTCATCCTCACCGACACACACGCACTCATCCTCACTGACACACACGCGCTCATCCTCACCGACACACACGCCCTCATCCTCACCGACACACGCCCTCATCCTCACTGACACACACGCCCTCATCCTCACCGACACACGCCCTCATCCTCACTGACACACACGCACTCATCCTCACCGACACACATGCCCTCATCCTCACCGACACACGCCCTCATCCTCACTGACACACACGCACTCATCCTCACCGACACACATGCGCTCATCCTCACTGACACACATGCCCTCATCCTCACCGACACACATGCCCTCATCCTCACCGACACACGCCCTCATCCTCACCGACACACGCCCTCATCCTCACCGACACACACGCCCTCATCCTCACTGGCACACATGCCCTCATCCTCACCGACACATGCCCTCATCCTCACTGACACACATGCCCTCATCCTCACTGGCACACATGCCCTCATCCTCACCGACACATGCCCTCATCCTCACCGACACACGTCCTCATCCTCACTGGCACACATGCCCTCATCCTCACCGACACATGCCCTCATCCTCACCGACACACGCACTCATCCTCACCGACACACGCCCTCATCCTCACCGACACACGCCCTCATCCTCACCGACACACGCCCTCATCCTCACCGACACACGCCCTCATCCTCACCGACACACGCCCTCATCCTCACTGACACACATGCCCTCATCCTCACCGACACACGCCCTCATCCTCACTGGCACACATGCCCTCATCCTCACCGACACATGCCCTCATCCTCACCGACACATGCCCTCATCCTCACCGACACATGCCCTCATCCTCACCGACACATGCCCTCATCCTCACCGACACACGCCCTCATCCTCACCGACACACGCCCTCATCCTCACTGACACACACGCCCTCATCCTCACTGACACACATGCCCTCATCCTCACCGACACATGCCCTCATCCTCACCGACACACGCCCTCATCCTCACTGACACACATGCCCTCATCCTCACCGACACACGCCCTCATCCTCACCGACACACGCCCTCATCCTCACTGACACACATGCCCTCATCCTCACCGACACACGCCCTCATCCTCACCGACACACATGCCCTCATCCTGACAGACGCACACGCGCTCATCCTCACCGACACACGCCCTCATCCTCACCGACACACGCCCTCATCCTCACTGGCACACACGCCCTCATCGTCACCGACACACGCCCTCATCCTCACTGACACACATGCACTCATCCTCACTGACACACACGCGCTCATCCTCACCGACACACGCCCTCATCCTCACTGACACACACGCGCTCATCCTCACTGACACACATGCCCTCATCCTCACCGACACATATGCCCTCATCCTCACCGACACACACGCCCTCATCCTCACCGACACACACGCACTCATCCTCACTGACACACACGCACTCATCCTCACTGACACACACGCACTCATCCTCACTAACACTCTCGCTCTCATCCTCACTGACACACACGCACTCATCCTCACTGACACACACGCCCTCATCCTCACTGACACACACGCCCTCATCCTCACTGACACACATGCGCTCATCCTCACCGACACACACGCGCTCATCCACAACGACACACACGCGCTCATCCTCACTGACACACACGCACTCATCCTCACTGACACACACGCACTCATCCTCACTGACACACACGCGCTCATCCTCACTGACACACACGCCCTCATCCTCACTGACACACACGCCCTCATCCTCACTGACACACATGTGCTCATCCTCACCGACACACACGCGCTCATCCACAACGACACACACGCACTCATCCTCACTGACACACACGCACTCATCCTCACTGACGCACACGCACTCATCCTCACTGACACACACGCGCTCATCCTCACTGACACACACGCACTCATCCTCACTGACACACACACGCTCATCCTCACTGACACACACGCACTCATCCTCACTGACACACACGCACTCATCCTCACTGACACACACGCCCTCATCCTCACTGACACACACGTCCTCATCCTCACTGATACACATGCGCTCATCCTCACCGACACACACGCGCTCATCCACAACGACACACACGCGCTCATCCTCACTGACACACACGCGCTCATCCTCACCGACACACGCCCTCATCCTCACCGACACACGCCCTCATCCTCACTGACACACATGCCCTCATCCTGACTGACGCACACGCGCTCATCCTCACCGACACACGCGCTCATCCTCACCGACACACGCCCTCATCCTCACCGACACTCACGCGCTCATCCTCACCGACACTCACGCGCTCATCCTCACCGACACACGCCCTCATCCTCACCGACACACGCCCTCATCCTCACCGACACTCACGCGCTCATCCTCACCGACACACACGCGCTCATCCCCAATGACACACACGCTCATCCTCACTGACACACACGTGCTGATCCTCACCGACACGCACGTCGTCATCCTCACTGACACACACGCGCTCATTCCCATTGACACACACACGCTCATCGTCACTGACACACACGTGCTCGACCTCACTGACAAACACGCGCTCAACCACACCAACACACACGTGCTGCTCCTCAGCGACACACACGCGCTCATCCTCACCGACACACACGCGCTCATCCTCACTGACACACACGCGCTCATCCTCACTGACACACACGCGCTCATCCTCACTGACACACACACGCTCATCCTCATGAACACGTGTTCATCCTCACCGACACACACGCGCTCATCCTCACTGACACACACGTGCTCATCCTCACTGACACACACGCACTCATCCACAACGACACACACGCGCTCATCCACAACGACACACACGCGCTCATCCTCAGTGACATACACGCGGTCATCCTCACCAACACACACGCACTCATCCTCACTGACACACACGCGCTCATCCCCAATGACACACACGCTCATCCTCACCGACACACACGCGCTCATCCCCAATGACACACACGCTCATCCTCACTGACACACACGTGCTGATCCTCACCGACACGCACGTCGTCATCCTCACTGACACACACGCGCTCATTCCCATTGACACACACGCGCTCATCGTCACTGACACACACGTGCTCGACCTCACTGACAAACACGCGCTCAACCACACCAACACACACGTGCTGCTCCTCAGCGACACACACGCGCTCATCCTCACCGACACACACGCGCTCATCCTCACTGACACACACGCGCTCATCCTCACTGACACACACGCGCTCATCCTCACTGACACACACACGCTCATCCTCACGAACACGTGTTCATCCTCACCGACACACACGCGCTCATCCTCACTGACACACACGCACTCATCCTCACTGACACACACGCGCTCATCCTCACTGACACACACGCACTCATCCACAACGACACACACGCGCTCATCCTCAGTGACACACACACGCTCATCCTCACCAACTTACACGCGCTCATCCTCACCGACACATACGCACTCATCCTCACTGACACACACACGCTCATCCTCACTGACACACACGCGCTCATCCTCACTGACACACACACGCTCATCCTCACTGACGCACACGCGCTCATCCTCATTCACACGCTCATCGTCACTGACACTCACGTGCTCATCCTGACTGACGCACACGCGCTCATCCTCACTGACACACGCGTGCTCATCCTCACTGACGCACACGCGCTCACCATCACTGACACACACGCCCTCATGCTCACCGACACACGCCCTCATCCTCACCGACACACGCCCTCATCCTCACTGAAACACACGCGCTCATCCTCACTGACACACATGCGCTCATCCTCACCGACACTCGCCCTCATCCTCACTGACACACATGCACTCATCCTCACCGACACACATGCCCTCATCCTCACTGACACACATGCCCTCATCCTCACCGACACACGCCCTCATCCTCACTGACACACATGCCCTCATCCTGACTGACGCACACGCGCTCATCCTCACCGACACACGCCCTCATCCTCACCGACACTCACGCGCTCATCCCCAATGACACACACATGCTCATTGTCACTGACACGCACGTGCTGATCCTCACCGACACGCACGTCGTCATCCTCACTGACACACACGCGCTCATTCCCATTGACACACACGCGCTCATCGTCACTGACACACACGTGCTCGACCTCACTGACAAACACGCGCTCAACCACACCGACACACACGTGCTGCTCCTCAGCGGCACACACGTGCTCATCCTCACCGACACACACGCGCTCATCCTCACTGACACACACGCGCTCATCCTCACTGACACACACACGCTCATCCTCACTGACACACACGCGCTCATCCGCACTGACACACACACGTTCATCCTCACTGACGCACACGCGCTCATCCTCATTCACACGCTCATCCTCACTGACACTCACGTGCTCATCCTGACTGACGCACACGCGCTCATCCTCACTGACACACGCGTGCTCATCCTCACTGACACACGCGCGCTCATTCTCACTGACACACACGCGCTCACCATCACTGACACACACGCCCTCATCCTCACCGACACATGCCCTCATCCTCACCGACACACGCCCTCATCCTCACCGACACACACCCTCATCCTCACTGAAACACACGCGCTCATCCTCACTGAAACACACGCGCTCATCCTCACCGACACACGCCCTCATCCTCACTGAAACACACGCGCTCATCCTCACTGACACACATGCGCTCATCCTCACCGACACACGCCCTCATCCTCACTGACACACATGCGCTCATCCTCACCGACACACGCCCTCATCCTCACCGACACACGCCCTCATCCTCACTGACACACACGCCCTCATCCTCACCGACACACGCCCTCATCCTCACCGACACACGCCCTCATCCTCACTGACACACACGCGCTCATCCTCACTGACACACACGCCCTCATCCTCACTGACACACATGCCTTCATCCTCACTGACACACACGCACTCATCCTCACCGACACACGCCCTCATCCTCACTGACACACATGCCTTCATCCTCACTGACACACACGCCCTCATCCTCACTGACACACATGCCTTCATCCTCACTGACACACACGCCCTCATCCTCACTGACACACATGCCTTCATCCTCACTGACACACATGCCTTCATCCTCACTGACACACACGCGCCCATCCTCACCGACACACGCCCTCATCCTCACCGACACACGCACTCATCCTCACTGACACACACGCCCTCATCCTCACTGACACACATGCCCTCATCCTCACCGACACACGCCCTCATCCTCACCGACACACGCCCTCATCCTCACTGACACACACGCCCTCATCCTGACTGACGCACACGCGCTCATCCTCACCGACACACATGCCCTCATCCTCACCGACACACGCCCTCATCCTCACCGACACACGCCCTCATCCTCACTGACACACATGCCCTCATCCTCACTGACACACACCCTCATCCTCACTGACACACATGCCCTCATCCTCACTGACACACACCCTCATCCTCACCGACACACGCCCTCATCCTCACCGACACACGCCCTCATCCTCACTGACACACATGCCCTCATCCTCACCGACACACGCCCTCATCCTCACCGACACACGCCCTCATCCTCACCGACACACATGCCCTCATCCTCACCGACACACACCCTCATCCTCACCGACACACACGCACTGATCCTCACTGACACACACGCGCTCATCCTCACCGACACACACGCCCTCATCCTCACCGACACACGCCCTCATCCTCACTGACACACACGCCCTCATCCTCACCGACACACGCCCTCATCCTCACTGACACACACGCACTCATCCTCACCGACACACATGCCCTCATCCTCACCGACACACGCCCTCATCCTCACTGACACACACGCACTCATCCTCACCGACACACATGCGCTCATCCTCACTGACACACATGCCCTCATCCTCACCGACACACGCCCTCATCCTCACCGACACACGCCCTCATCCTCACCGACACACACGCCCTCATCCTCACTGGCACACATGCCCTCATCCTCACTGACACATGCCCTCATCCTCACTGACACACATGCCCTCATCCTCACTGGCACACATGCCCTCATCCTCACCGACACATGCCCTCATCCTCACCGACACACGCCCTCATCCTCACTGGCACACATGCCCTCATCCTCACCGACACATCCCCTCATCCTCACCGACACACGCACTCATCCTCACCGACACACGCCCTCATCCTCACCGACACACGCCCTCATCCTCACCGACACACGCCCTCATCCTCACCGACACACGCCCTCATCCTCACCGACACACGCCCTCATCCTCACTGACACACATGCCCTCATCCTCACCGACACACGCCCTCATCCTCACTGGCACACATGCCCTCATCCTCACCGACACATGCCCTCATCCTCACCGACACATGCCCTCATCCTCACCGACACATGCCCTCATCCTCACCGACACATGCCCTCATCCTCACCGACACACGCCCTCATCCTCACCGACACACGCCCTCATCCTCACTGACACACACGCCCTCATCCTCACTGACACACATGCCCTCATCCTCACCGACACATGCCCTCATCCTCACCGACACACGCCCTCATCCTCACTGACACACATGCCCTCATCCTCACCGACACACGCCCTCATCCTCACCGACACACGCCCTCATCCTCACTGACACACATGCCCTCATCCTCACCGACACACGCCCTCATCCTCACCGACACACATGCCCTCATCCTGACAGACGCACACGCGCTCATCCTCACCGACACACGCCCTCATCCTCACCGACACACGCCCTCATCCTCACTGGCACACACGCCCTCATCGTCACCGACACACGCCCTCATCCTCACTGACACACATGCACTCATCCTCACTGACACACACGCGCTCATCCTCACCGACACACGCCCTCATCCTCACTGACACACACGCGCTCATCCTCACTGACACACATGCCCTCATCCTCACCGACACATATGCCCTCATCCTCACCGACACACACGCCCTCATCCTCACCGACACACACGCACTCATCCTCACTGACACACACGCACTCATCCTCACTGACACACACGCACTCATCCTCACTAACACTCTCGCTCTCATCCTCACTGACACACACGCACTCATCCTCACTGACACACACGCCCTCATCCTCACTGACACACACGCCCTCATCCTCACTGACACACATGCGCTCATCCTCACCGACACACACGCGCTCATCCACAACGACACACACGCGCTCATCCTCACTGACACACACGCACTCATCCTCACTGACACACACGCACTCATCCTCACTGACACACACGCGCTCATCCTCACTGACACACACGCCCTCATCCTCACTGACACACACGCCCTCATCCTCACTGACACACATGTGCTCATCCTCACCGACACACACGCGCTCATCCACAACGACACACACGCACTCATCCTCACTGACACACACGCACTCATCCTCACTGACGCACACGCACTCATCCTCACTGACACACACGCGCTCATCCTCACTGACACACACGCACTCATCCTCACTGACACACACACGCTCATCCTCACTGACACACACGCACTCATCCTCACTGACACACACGCACTCATCCTCACTGACACACACGCCCTCATCCTCACTGACACACACGTCCTCATCCTCACTGACACACATGCGCTCATCCTCACCGACACACACGCGCTCATCCACAACGACACACACGCGCTCATCCTCACTGACACACACGCGCTCATCCTCACCGACACACGCCCTCATCCTCACCGACACACGCCCTCATCCTCACTGACACACATGCCCTCATCCTGACTGACGCACACGCGCTCATCCTCACCGACACACGCGCTCATCCTCACCGACACACGCCCTCATCCTCACCGACACTCACGCGCTCATCCTCACCGACACTCACGCGCTCATCCTCACCGACACACGCCCTCATCCTCACCGACACACGCCCTCATCCTCACCGACACTCACGCGCTCATCCTCACCGACACACACGCGCTCATCCCCAATGACACACACGCTCATCCTCACTGACACACACGTGCTGATCCTCACCGACACGCACGTCGTCATCCTCACTGACACACACGCGCTCATTCCCATTGACACACACGCGCTCATCGTCACTGACACACACGTGCTCGACCTCACTGACAAACACGCGCTCAACCACACCAACACACACGTGCTGCTCCTCAGCGACACACACGCGCTCATCCTCACCGACACACACGCGCTCATCCTCACTGACACACACGCGCTCATCCTCACTGACACACACGCGCTCATCCTCACTGACACACACACGCTCATCCTCATGAACACTTGTTCATCCTCACCGACACACACGCGCTCATCCTCACTGACACACACGTGCTCATCCTCACTGACACACACGCACTCATCCACAACGACACACACGCGCTCATCCACAACGACACACACGCGCTCATCCTCAGTGACATACACGCGGTCATCCTCACCAACACACACGCACTCATCCTCACTGACACACACGCGCTCATCCCCAATGACACACACGCTCATCCTCACCGACACACACGCGCTCATCCCCAATGACACACACGCTCATCCTCACTGACACACACGTGCTGATCCTCACCGACACGCACGTCGTCATCCTCACTGACACACACGCGCTCATTCCCATTGACACACACGCGCTCATCGTCACTGACACACACGTGCTCGACCTCACTGACAAACACGCGCTCAACCACACCAACACACACGTGCTGCTCCTCAGCGACACACACGCGCTCATCCTCACCGACACACACGCGCTCATCCTCACTGACACACACGCGCTCATCCTCACTGACACACACGCGCTCATCCTCACTGACACACACACGCTCATCCTCACGAACACGTGTTCATCCTCACCGACACACACGCGCTCATCCTCACTGACACACACGCACTCATCCTCACTGACACACACGCGCTCATCCTCACTGACACACACGCACTCATCCACAACGACACACACGCGCTCATCCTCAGTGACACACACACGCTCATCCTCACCAACTTACACGCGCTCATCCTCACCGACACATACGCACTCATCCTCACTGACACACACACGCTCATCCTCACTGACACACACGCGCTCATCCTCACTGACACACACACGCTCATCCTCACTGACGCACACGCGCTCATCCTCATTCACACGCTCATCGTCACTGACACTCACGTGCTCATCCTGACTGACGCACACGCGCTCATCCTCACTGACACACGCGTGCTCATCCTCACTGACGCACACGCGCTCACCATCACTGACACACACGCCCTCATGCTCACCGACACACGCCCTCATCCTCACCGACACACGCCCTCATCCTCACTGAAACACACGCGCTCATCCTCACTGACACACATGCGCTCATCCTCACCGACACTCGCCCTCATCCTCACTGACACACATGCACTCATCCTCACCGACACACATGCCCTCATCCTCACTGACACACATGCCCTCATCCTCACCGACACACGCCCTCATCCTCACTGACACACATGCCCTCATCCTGACTGACGCACACGCGCTCATCCTCACCGACACACGCCCTCATCCTCACCGACACTCACGCGCTCATCCCCAATGACACACACATGCTCATTGTCACTGACACGCACGTGCTGATCCTCACCGACACGCACGTCGTCATCCTCACTGACACACACGCGCTCATTCCCATTGACACACACGCGCTCATCGTCACTGACACACACGTGCTCGACCTCACTGACAAACACGCGCTCAACCACACCGACACACACGTGCTGCTCCTCAGCGGCACACACGTGCTCATCCTCACCGACACACACGCGCTCATCCTCACTGACACACACGCGCTCATCCTCACTGACACACACGCGCTCATCCTCACTGACACACACGCACTCATCCTCACTGACACACACGCGCTCATCCTCACTGACACACACGCACTCATCCACAACGACACACACGCGCTCATCCTCAGTGACACACACACGCTCATCCTCACCAACTTACACGCGCTCATCCTCACCGACACATACGCACTCTTCCTCACTGACACACACACGCTCATCCTCACTGACACACACGCGCTCATCCTCACTGACACACACACGCTCATCCTCACTGACGCACACGCGCTCATCCTCATTCACACGCTCATCGTCACTGACACTCACGTGCTCATCCTGACTGACGCACACGCGCTCATCCTCACTGACACACGCGTGCTCATCCTCACTGACGCACACGCGCTCACCATCACTGACACACACGCCCTCATGCTCACCGACACACGCCCTCATCCTCACCGACACACGCCCTCATCCTCACTGAAACACACGCGCTCATCCTCACTGACACACATGCGCTCATCCTCACCGACACTCGCCCTCATCCTCACTGACACACATGCACTCATCCTCACCGACACACATGCCCTCATCCTCACTGACACACATGCCCTCATCCTCACCGACACACGCCCTCATCCTCACTGACACACATGCCCTCATCCTGACTGACGCACACGCGCTCATCCTCACCGACACACGCCCTCATCCTCACCGACACTCACGCGCTCATCCCCAATGACACACACATGCTCATTGTCACTGACACGCACGTGCTGATCCTCACCGACACGCACGTCGTCATCCTCACTGACACACACGCGCTCATTCCCATTGACACACACGCGCTCATCGTCACTGACACACACGTGCTCGACCTCACTGACAAACACGCGCTCAACCACACCGACACACACGTGCTGCTCCTCAGCGGCACACACGTGCTCATCCTCACCGACACACACGCGCTCATCCTCACTGACACACACGCGCTCATCCTCACTGACACACACGCGCTCATCCTCTCGAACACGTGTTCATCCTCACCGACACACACGCGCTCATCCTCAGTGACACACACGCGCGCATCCTCACCGACACACACGCGCTCATCCTCACCGACACACACGCGCTCATCCTCACTGACACACACGCACTCATCCTCACTGACACACACGCACTCATCCACAACGACACACACGCGGTCATCCACAACGACACACACGCGCTCATCCTCAGTGACACACACGCGCTCATCCTCACCGACACACACGCGCTCATCCTCACTGACACACACGCACTCATCCTCACTGACACACACGCGCTCATCCTCCCCGACACACACGCGCTCATCCTCACTGACACACACGCACTCATACTCACTGACACACACGCACTTATCCACAACGACACACACGCGCTCATCCTCAGTGACACACACGCGCTCATCCTCACTGACACACAGGCACTCATCCTCACTAACAAACACGCACTCATCCACAACGACACACACGCGCTCATCCTCACCGACACACACGCGCTCATCCTCACTGACACACACGCGCTCATCCTCACCGACACACACGCGCTCATCCTCACTGACACACACGCGCTCATCCACAACGACACACACGCGCTCATCCTCAGTGACACACACGCGCTCATCCTCACTGACACACACGCGCTCATCCTCAGTGACACACACGCGCTCATCCTCACTGACACACGCGCTCATCCACAGTGACACACACGCGCTCATCCTCACTGACACACGCGCTCATCCACAACGACACACACGCGCTCATACTCAGTGACACACACGCACTCATCCTCACTGACACACACGCGCTCATTCCCATTGACACACACGCGCTCAACCACACCGACACACACGTGCTGCTCCTCAGCGACACACACGCGCTCATCCTCACCGACACACACGCACTCATCCTCACCGACACACACGCACTCATCCTCCCTGACACACACGCGCTCATCCTCACAAACACGAGTTCATCCTCACCGACACACACGCGCTCATCCTCAGTGACACACACACGCTCATCCTCACCGACACACACGCGCCCATCCTCACCGACACACATGCGCTCATCCTCACTGATACACACGCGCTCATCCTTACTGATACACACGCGCTCATCCACACTGATACACACGCGCTCATCCTCACCGACACACACGCGCTCATCCACAACGACACACACGCGCTCATCCGCAGTGACACACACGCGCTCATCCTCAGTGACACACACACGCTCATCCTCACCGACACACACGCCCCCATCCTCACCGACACACACGCGCTCATCCACAACGACACACACGCGCTCATCCGCAGTGACACACATGCGCTCATCCTCACTGACACACACGCGCTCATCCTCACTGACACACACGCGCTCATCCTCACTGACACACACGCGCTCATCCTCACTGACACACACGCGCTCATCCTCACCGACACACACGCGCTCATCCTCACCGACACACACGCGCTCATCCTCACCGACACACACGCGCTCATCCTCACTGACACACACGCGCTCATCCTCACTGACACACACGCCCTCATCCTCACCGACACACACGCGCTCATCCTCACTGACACACACGTGCTCATCCTCACTGACACACACGCCCTCATCCTCACCGACACACACGTGCTCATCCTCACTGACACACACGCGCTCATCCTCACTGACACACACGTGCTCATCCTCACCGACACACACGTGCTCATCCTCACCGACACACACGCGCTCATCCTCACTGACACACACGCGCTCATCCTCACCGACTCACACGCGCTCATCCTCACCGACACACACGCGCTCATCCTCACCGACACACACGCGCTCATCCTCACTGACACACACGCGCTCATCCTCACCAACTCACACGCGCTCATTCTCTCTGACACACACGCGCTCATCCTCACCAACTCACACGCGCTCATTCTCACTGACACACATGCGCTCATCCTCACCAACTCACACACGCTCATCCACACCGACACACACGTGCTCATCCTCACTGACACACACGCGCTCATCCACAACGACACACACGTGCTCATCCACACCGACACACACGCGCTCATCCTCACTGACACACACGCGCTCATCCTCACTGACACACACGCGCTCATCCACAACGACACACACGTGCTCATCCTCACCGACACACACGCGCTCATCCTCACCGACACACATGCGCTCATCCTGACTGACGCACACGCGCTCATCCTCACCAACTCTCACGTGCTCATTCCCATTGACACACACGTGCTCATCGTCACTGACACACACGCACTCATCCTCACCGACACTCACGAGCTCATCACCATTGTGACACACGTGCAAATCGTCACTGACACACACGTGCTCATCCTCAATGCCGCACACATGCTCCTCCACACTGACACACACGCGCTCATCCTCAGTGACACACACCCGCTCATCCTCACCGACACACACGCGCTCATCCTCACTGACACACGCGCTCATCCACAACGACACACACGCGCTCATCCTCAGTGACACACACGCGCTCATCCTCACCAACTTACACGCGCTCATCCTCACCGACACACACACGCTCATCCTCACTGGCGCACACGCGCTCATCCTCATTCACACGCTCGTCCTCACTGACACACACGTGCTCATCCTGACTGACGCACACGCGCTCATCCTCACTGACACACGCGTGCTCATCCTCACTGGCACACGCGCGCTCATTCTCACTGACACACACGCGCTCACCCTCACTGACACACACACCCTCATCCTCACCGACACACGCCCTCATCCTCACCGACACACGCCCTCACCTCACTGAAACACACGCGCTCATCCTCACTGACACACACGCACTCATCCTCACCGACACACGCGCTCATCCTCACTGACACACACGCGCTCATCCTCACTGACACACACGCCCTCATCCTCACCGACACACACACGCGTTCATCCTCACTGACACACACGCACTCATCCTCACTGACACAAACGCGCTCATCCTCACCGACACACGCCCTCATCCTCACCGACACACATGCCCTCATCCTGACTGACACACACGCCCTCATCCTCACCGACACACGCCCTCATCCTCACCGACACACACGCGCTCATCCTCACTGACACACATGCACTCATCCTCACCTACACACATGCCCTCATCCTCACCGACACACACGCCCTCATCCTGACTGACGCACACGCCCTCATCCTCACTGACACACACGCACTCATCCTCACTGACACACACATGCGCTCATCCTCACCGACACACGCCCTCATCCTCACTGACACACACGCCCTCATCCTCACCGACACTCACGCGCTCATCCCCAATGACACACACATGCTCATTGTCACTGACACGCACGTGCTGATCCTCACCGACACGCACGTCGTCATCCTCACTGACACACACGCGCTCATTCCCATTGACACACATGCGCTCATCGTCACTGACACACACGTGCTCGACCTCACTGACAAACACGCGCTCAACCACACCGACACACACGTGCTGCTCCTCAGCGACACACACGCGCTCATCCTCACCGACACACACGCGCTCATCCTCAGTGACACACACGCGCGCATCCTCACTGACACACACGCGCTCATCCTCACCGACACACACGCGCTCATCCTCACTGACACACACGCACTCATCCTCACTGACACACACGCGCTCATCCTCACTGACACACACGCACTCATCCTCACCGACACACACGCACTCATCCTCACCAACTCACACGCGCTCATCCTCACCGACACACACGCCCTCATCCTCACCAACTCACACGTGCTCATCCACAACGACACACACGCGCTCATCCTCAGTGACACACACGCGCTCATCCTCAGTGACACACACGCGCGCATCCTCACCGACACACACGCGCTCATCCTCACCGACACACACGCGCTCATCCTCACTGACACACACGCACTCATCCTCACCGACACACACGCGCTCACCCTCACTGACACACACGCGCTCACCCTCACTGACACACACGCGCTCATCCTCACCGACACACACGCGCTCACCCTCACTGACACACACGCGCTCATCCTCACCGACACACACGCGCTCATCCTCACCGACACACACGCGCTCATCCTCACCGACACACACGCGCTCATCCTCACCGACACACACGCGCTCATCCTGACTGACGCACACGCGCTCATCCTGACTGACGCACACGCGCTCATCCTCACCGACACACACGCGCTCATCCACAACGACACACACGCGCTCACCCTCACTGACACACACGCGCTCATCCTGACTGACGCACACGCGCTCATCCTGACTGACGCACACCCGCTCATCCTCACCGACACACGCCCTCATCCTCACCGACACACGCCCTCATCCTCACCGACACACACGCGCTCATCCACAACGACACACACGCGCTCATCCTCACTTACACACACGCGCTCATCCTGACTGACGCACACGCGCCCATCCTCACCGAAACAGGCCCTCATCCTCACCGACACACACGCGCTCATCCACAACGACACACACGCGCTCATCCTCAGTGACACACACACGCGCTCATCCTCACTGACACACAGGCACTCATCCACAACGATACACACGCGCTCATCCTCAGTGACACACACGCGCTCATCCTCAGTGACACACACGCGCTCATCCTCACTGACACACACGCGCTCATCCTCACTGACACACACGCGCTCATCCTCACTGACACACACGCGCTCATCCTCATTGACACACACGCGCTCATCCTCACTGACACACACGCGCTCATCCTCACTGACACACACTCCCTCATCCTCACTGACACACACGCGCTCATCCTCACTGACACACACGCGCTCATCCTCACTGACACACATGCGCTCATCCTCACCGACACACACACGCTCATCCTGACTGACGCACACGCGCTCATCCTGACTGACGCACACGCACTCATGCTCACCGACACACGCCCTCATCCTCACTGTCAGACATGCACTCATCCTCACTGACACACGCCCTCATCCTGACCAACACTCATGCGCTCATCCCCATTGACACACATGTGCAAATCGTAACCGACACACACGTGCTCATCCTCAATGACGCACACGTGCCCCTCCTCACTGACACACAGGCACTCATCCTCAGTGACACACACGCGCTCATCCACAACGACACACACGGGCTCATCCTCACTGACACACACGTGCTCATCCTCACTGACACACACGCGCTCATCCTCACGAACTCACACGCGCTCATTCTCACTGACACACACGCGCTCATCCTCACCAACTCACACGCGCTCATTCTCACTGACACACATGCGCTCATCCTCACCAACTCACACACGCTCATCCACACCGACACACACGTGCTCATCCTCACTGACACACACGCGCTCATCCACAACGACACACACGTGCTCATCCACACCGACACACACGCGCTCATCCTCACTGACACACACGCGCTCATCCTCACTGACACACACGCGCTCATCCACAACGACACACACGTGCTCATCCTCACCGACACACACGCGCTCATCCTCACCGACACACATGCGCTCATCCTGACTGATGCACACGCGCTCATCCTCACCAACTCTCACGTGCTCATTCCCATTGACACACACGTGCTCATCGTCACTGACACACACGCACTCATCCTCACCGACACTCACGAGCTCATCACCATTGAGACACACGTGCAAATCGTCACTGACACACACGTGCTCATCCTCAATGCCGCACACATGCTCCTCCACACTGACACACACGCGCTCATCCTCAGTGACACACACCCGCTCATCCTCACCGACACACACGCGCTCATCCTCACTGACACACGCGCTCATCCACAACGACACACACGCGCTCATCCTCAGTGACACACACGCGCTCATCCTCACCAACTTACACGCGCTCATCCTCACCGACACACACACGCTCATCCTCACTGGCGCACACGCGCTCATCCTCATTCACACGCTCGTCCTCACTGACACACACGTGCTCATCCTGACTGACGCACACGCGCTCATCCTCACTGACACACGCGTGCTCATCCTCACTGGCACACGCGCGCTCATTCTCACTGACACACACGCGCTCACCCTCACTGACACACACACCCTCATCCTCACCGACACACGCCCTCATCCTCACCGACACACGCCCTCATCCTCACTGAAACACACGCGCTCATCCTCACTGACACACACGCACTCATCCTCACCGACACACGCGCTCATCCTCACTGACACACACGCGCTCATCCTCACTGACACACACGCCCTCATCCTCACCGACACACACACGCGTTCATCCTCACTGACACACACGCACTCATCCTCACTGACACACACGCGCTCATCCTCACCGACACACGCCCTCATCCTCACCGACACACATGCCCTCATCCTGACTGACACACACGCCCTCATCCTCACCGACACACGCCCTCATCCTCACCGACACACACGCGCTAATCCTCACTGACACACATGCACTCATCCTCACCTACACACATGCCCTCATCCTCACCGACACACACGCCCTCATCCTGACTGACGCACACGCCCTCATCCTCACTGACACACACGCACTCATCCTCACTGACACACACATGCGCTCATCCTCACCGACACACGCCCTCATCCTCACTGACACACACGCCCTCATCCTCACCGACACTCACGCGCTCATCCCCAATGACACACACATGCTCATTGTCACTGACACGCACGTGCTGATCCTCACCGACACGCACGTCGTCATCCTCACTGACACACACGCGCTCATTCCCATTGACACACATGCGCTCATCGTCACTGACACACACGTGCTCGACCTCACCGACAAACACGCGCTCAACCACACCGACACACACGTGCTGCTCCTCAGCGACACACACGCGCTCATCCTCACCGACACACACGCGCTCATCCTCAGTGACACACGCGCGCGCATCCTCACTGACACACACGCGCTCATCCTCACCGACACACACGCGCTCATCCTCACTGACACACACGCACTCATCCTCACTGACACACACGCGCTCATCCTCACTGACACACACGCACTCATCCTCACCGACACACACGCGCTCATCCTCACCAACTCACACGCGCTCATCCTCACCGACACACACGCCCTCATCCTCACCAACTCACACGTGCTCATCCACAACGACACACACGCGCTCATCCTCAGTGACACACACGCGCTCATCCTCAGTGACACACACGCGCGCATCCTCACCGACACACACGCGCTCATCCTCACCGACACACACGCGCTCATCCTCACTGACACACACGCACTCATCCTCACCGACACACACGCGCTCACCCTCACTGACACACACGCGCTCACCCTCACTGACACACACGCGCTCATCCTCACCGACACACACGCGCTCACCCTCACTGACACACACGCGCTCATCCTCACCGACACACACGCGCTCATCCTCACCGACACACACGCGCTCATCCTCACCGACACACACGCGCTCATCCTCACCGACACACACGCGCTCATCCTCACTGACGCACACGCGCTCATCCTGACTGACGCACACGCGCTCATCCTCACCGACACACACGCGCTCATCCACAACGACACACACGCGCTCACCCTCACTGACACACACGCGCTCATCCTGACTGACGCACACGCGCTCATCCTGACTGACGCACACCCGCTCATCCTCACCGACACACGCCCTCATCCTCACCGACACACGCCCTCATCCTCACCGACACACACGCGCTCATCCACAACGACACACACGCGCTCATCCTCACTTACACACACGCGCTCATCCTGACTGACGCACACGCGCCCATCCTCACCGAAACAGGCCCTCATCCTCACCGACACACACGCGCTCATCCACAACGACACACACGCGCTCATCCTCAGTGACACACACACGCACTCATCCTCACTGACACACAGGCACTCATCCACAACGATACACACGCGCTCATCCTCAGTGACACACACGCGCTCATCCTCAGTGACACACACGCGCTCATCCTCACTGACACACACGCGCTCATCCTCACTGACACACACGCGCTCATCCTCACTGACACACACGCGCTCATCCTCATTGACACACACGCGCTCATCCTCACTGACACACACGCGCTCATCCTCACTGACACACACTCCCTCATCCTCACTGACACACACGCGCTCATCCTCACTGACACACACGCGCTCATCCTCACTGACACACATGCGCTCATCCTCACCGACACACACACGCTCATCCTGACTGACGCACACGCGCTCATCCTGACTGACGCACACGCACTCATGCTCACCGACACACGCCCTCATCCTCACTGTCACACATGCACTCATCCTCACTGACACACGCCCTCATCCTGACCAACACTCATGCGCTCATCCCCATTGACACACATGTGCAAATCGTAACCGACACACACGTGCTCATCCTCAATGACGCACACGTGCCCCTCCTCACTGACACACAGGCACTCATCCTCAGTGACACACACGCGCTCATCCACAACGACACACACGGGCTCATCCTCACTGACACACACGTGCTCATCCTCACCGACACACACGTGCTCATCCTCACCGACACACACGCGCTCATCCTCACTGACACACACGCGCTCATCCTCACCGACTCACACGCGCTCATCCTCACCGACACACACGCGCTCATCCTCACCGACACACACGCGCTCATCCTCACTGACACACACGCGCTCATCCTCACCAACTCACACGCGCTCATTCTCACTGACACACACGCGCTCATCCTCACCAACTCACACGCGCTCATTCTCACTGACACACACGCGCTCATCCTCACCAACTCACACGCGCTCATCCACACCGACACACACGTGCTCATCCTCACTGACACACACGCGCTCATCCACAACGACACACACGTGCTCATCCACACCGACACACACGCGCTCATCCTCACTGACACACACGCGCTCATCCTCACTGACACACACGCGCTCATCCACAACGACACACACGTGCTCATCCTCACCGACACACACGCGCTCATCCTCACCGACACACATGCGCTCATCCTGACTGACGCACACGCGCTCATCCTCACCAACTCTCACGTGCTCATTCCCATTGACACACACGTGCTCATCGTCACTGACACACACGCACTCATCCTCACCGACACTCACGAGCTCATCACCATTGAGACACACGTGCAAATCGTCATTGACACACACGTGCTCATCCTCAATGCCGCACACATGCTCCTCCACACTGACACACACGCGCTCATCCTCAGTGACACACACGCGCTCATCCTCACCGACACACACGCGCTCATCCTCACTGACACACGCACTCATCCACAACGACACACACGCGCTCATCCTCAGTGACACACACGCGCTCATCCTCACCAACTTACACGCGCTCATCCTCACCGACACACACACGCTCATCCTCACTGGCGCACACGCGCTCATCCTCATTCACACGTTCGTCCTCACTGACACACACGTGCTCATCCTGACTGACGCACACGCGCTCATCCTCACTGACACACGCGTGCTCATCCTCACTGGCACACACGCGCTCATTCTCACTGACACACACGCGCTCACCCTCACTGACACACACACCCTCATCCTCACCGACACACGCCCTCATCCTCACCGACACACGCCCTCATCCTCACTGAAACACACGCGCTCATCCTCACTGACACACACGCACTCATCCTCACCGACACACGCGCTCATCCTCACTGACACACACGCGCTCATCCTCACTGACACACACGCCCTCATCCTCACCGACACACACACGCGTTCATCCTCACTGACACACACGCACTCATCCTCACTGACACACACGCGCTCATCCTCACCGACACACGCCCTCATCCTCACCGACACACATGCCCTCATCCTGACTGACACACACGCCCTCATCCTCACCGACACACGCCCTCATCCTCACCGACACACACGCGCTCATCCTCACTGACACACACGCCCTCATCCTCACCGACACACACACGCGTTCATCCTCACTGACACACACGCACTCATCCTCACTGACACACACGCGCTCATCCTCACCGACACACGCCCTCATCCTCACCGACACACATGCCCTCATCCTGACTGACACACACGCCCTCATCCTCACCGACACACGCCCTCATCCTCACCGACACACACGCGCTCATCCTCACTGACACACACGCACTCATCCTCACCGACACTCACGAGCTCATCACCATTGAGACACACGTGCAAATCGTCACTGACACACACGTGCTCATCCTCAATGCCGCACACATGCTCCTCCACACTGACACACACGCGCTCATCCTCAGTGACACACACGCGCTCATCCTCACCGACACACACGCGCTCATCCTCACTGACACACGCACTCATCCACAACGACACACACGCGCTCATCCTCAGTGACACACACGCGCTCATCCTCACCAACTTACACGCGCTCATCCTCACCGACACACACACGCTCATCCTCACTGGCGCACACGCGCTCATCCTCATTCACACGTTCGTCCTCACTGACACACACGTGCTCATCCTGACTGACGCACACGCGCTCATCCTCACTGACACACGCGTGCTCATCCTCACTGGCACACACGCGCTCATTCTCACTGACACACACGCGCTCACCCTCACTGACACACACACCCTCATCCTCACCGACACACGCCCTCATCCTCACCGACACACGCCCTCATCCTCACTGAAACACACGCGCTCATCCTCACTGACACACACGCACTCATCCTCACCGACACACGCGCTCATCCTCACTGACACACACGCGCTCATCCTCACTGACACACACGCCCTCATCCTCACCGACACACACACGCGTTCATCCTCACTGACACACACGCACTCATCCTCACTGACACACACGCGCTCATCCTCACCGACACACGCCCTCATCCTCACCGACACACATGCCCTCATCCTGACTGACACACACGCCCTCATCCTCACCGACACACGCCCTCATCCTCACCGACACACACGCGCTCATCCTCACTGACACACATGCACTCATCCTCACCTACACACATGCCCTCATCCTCACCGACACACACGCCCTCATCCTGACTGACGCACACGCCCTCATCCTCACTGACACACACGCACTCATCCTCACTGACACACACATGCGCTCATCCTCACCGACACACGCCCTCATCCTGACTGACACACACGCCCTCATCCTCACCGACACACGCCCTCATCCTCACCGACACACACGCGCTCATCCTCACTGACACACATGCACTCATCCTCACCTACACACATGCCCTCATCCTCACCGACACACACGCCCTCATCCTGACTGACGCACACGCCCTCATCCTCACTGACACACACGCACTCATCCTCACTGACACACACATGCGCTCATCCTCACCGACACACGCCCTCATCCTCACTGACACACACGCCCTCATCCTCACCGACACTCACACGCTCATCCCCAATGACACACACATGCTCATTGTCACTGACACGCACGTGCTGATCCTCACCGACACGCACGTCGTCATCCTCACTGACACACACGCGCTCATTCCCATTGACACACATGCGCTCATCGTCACTGACACACACGTGCTCGACCTCACTGACAAACACGCGCTCAACCACACCGACACACACGTGCTGCTCCTCAGCGACACACACGCGCTCATCCTCACCGACACACACGCGCTCATCCTCAGTGACACACACGCGCGCATCCTCACTGACACACACGCGCTCATCCTCACCGACACACACGCGCTCATCCTCACTGACACACACGCACTCATCCTCACTGACACACACGCGCTCATCCTCACTGACACACACGCACTCATCCTCACCGACACACACGCGCTCATCCTCACCAACTCACACGCGCTCATCCTCACCGACACACACGCCCTCATCCTCACCAACTCACACGTGCTCATCCACAACGACACACACGCGCTCATCCTCAGTGACACACACGCGCTCATCCTCAGTGACACACACGCGCTCATCCACAACGACACACACGCCCTCATCCTCACCGACACACACGCGCTCATCCACAACGACACACACGCGCTCATCCTCACTTACACACACGCGCTCATCCTGACTGACGCACACGCGCCCATCCTCACCGAAACAGGCCCTCATCCTCACCGACACACACGCGCTCATCCACAACGACACACATGCGCTCATCCTCAGTGACACACACACGCGCTCATCCTCACTGACACACAGGCACTCATCCACAACGATACACACGCGCTCATCCTCAGTGACACACACGCGCTCATCCTCAGTGACACACACGCGCTCATCCTCACTGACACACACGCGCTCATCCTCACTGACACACACGCGCTCATCCTCACTGACACACACGCGCTCATCCTCATTGACACACACGCGCTCATCCTCACTGACACACACGCGCTCATCCTCACTGACACACACTCCCTCATCCTCACTGACACACACGCGCTCATCCTCACTGACACACACGCGCTCATCCTCACTGACACACATGCGCTCATCCTCACCGACACACACACGCTCATCCTGACTGACGCACACGCGCTCATCCTGACTGACGCACACGCACTCATCCTCACCGACACACGCCCTCATCCTCACTGTCACACATGCACTCATCCTCACTGACACACGCCCTCATCCTGACCAACACTCATGCGCTCATCCCCATTGACACACATGTGCAAATCGTAACCGACACACACGTGCTCATCCTCAATGACGCACACGTGCCCCTCCTCACTGACACACAGGCACTCATCCTCAGTGACACACACGCGCTCATCCACAACGACACACACGGGCTCATCCTCACTGACACAAACTTGCTCATCCTCACCGACACAAACACGCGCTCATCCTCACCAACTCTCACGTGCTCATTCCCATTGACACACACGTGCTCATCGTCACTGACACACACGTGCTCGTCCTCACCGACACACACGCGCTCATCCTCACCGACACACACACGCTCATCCTGACTGACGCACACGCGCTTATCCTGACTGACGCACACGCACTCATCCTCACCGACACATGCCCTCATCCTCACTGTCACACATGCACTCATCCTCACTGACACACGCCCTCATCCTGACCAACACTCATGCGCTCATCCCCATTGACACACATGTGCAAATCGTAACCGACACACACGTGCTCATCCTCAATGACGCACACGTGCCACTCCTCACTGACACACAGGCACTCATCCTCAGTGACACACACGCGCTCATCCACAACGACACACACGGGCTCATCCTCACTGACACAAACTTGCTCATCCTCACCGACACAAACACGCGCTCATCCTCACCAACTCTCACGTGCTCATTCCCATTGACACACACGTGCTCATCGTCACTGACACACACGTGCTCGTCCTTACCGACACACACGCGCACATCCTCACCGATACACACGCGCTCATCCTCACTGACAAACATGCCCTCATCCTCACCGACACTCACGCGCTCATCACCAATGACACACACGTGCTCCTCCACACTGACACACACGCGCTCATCCACAACGACACACACGCGCTCATCCTCAGTGACACACACGCGCTCATCCTCACCAACACACAGGCACTCATCCTCAGTGACAAACACACGCTCATCCACACCAACTTACACGCGCTCATCCTCACCGACACATACGCACTCATCCTCACTGACACACACACGCTCATCCTCACTGACACACACGCGCTCATCCTCACTGACACACATGCGCTCGTCCTCACCGACACACGCCCTCATCCTCACTGACACACATGCACTCATCCGCACCGACACACATGCCCTCATCCTCACCGACACGCGCCCTCATCCTCACTGACACACACGCCCTCATCCTGACTGACGCACACGCGCTCATCCTCACCGACACACGCCCTCATCCTCACCGACACACGCCCTCATCCTCACTGACACACATGCACTCATCCTCACCGACACACATGCCCTCATCCTCACCGACACACACGCCCTCATCCTGACTGACGGACACGCGCTCATCCTCACCGACACACGCCCCCATCCTCACCGACACTCACGCGCTCATCCCCAATGACACACACATGCTCATTGTCACTGACACGCACGTGCTGATCCTCACCGACACGCACGTCGTCATCCTCACTGACACACACGCGCTCATTCCCATTGACACACACGCGCTCATCGTCACTGACACACAGGTGCTCGACCTCACTGACAGACACGCGCTCAACCACACCGAGACACACGTGCTGCTCCTCAGCGGCACACACGTGCTCATCCTCACCGACACACACGCGCTCATCCTCACTGACACACACGCGCTCATCCTCACTGACACACACGCGCTCATCCTCACGAACACGTGTTCATCCTCACCGACACACACGCGCTCATCCTCAGTGACACACACGCGCGCATCCTCACCGACACACACGCGCTCATCCTCACTGACACACACGCGCTCATCCTCACTGACACACACGCGCTCATCCTCACGAACACGTGTTCATCCTCACCGACACACACGCGCTCATCCTCAGTGACACACACGCGCGCATCCTCACCGACACACACGCGCTCATCCTCACCGACACACACGCACTCATCCTCACTGACACACACGCGCTCATCCTCACTGACACACACGCACTCATCCTCACCGACACACACGCGCTCATCCTCACCGACACACACGCGCTCATCCACAACGACACACACGCGCTCATCCTCAGTGACACACACGCGCTCATCCTTAGTGACACACACGCGCGCATCCTCACCGACACACATGCGCTCATCCTCACCGACACACACGCGCTCATCCTCACTGACACACACGCACTCATCCTCACCGACACACACGCGCTCATCCACAACGACACACACGCGCTCACCCTCAGTGACACACACGCGCTCATCCTCACCGACACACACGCGCTCACCCTCACTGACACACACGCCCTCATCTTCACCGACACACACGCGCTCATCCTCACCGACACACACGCGCTCATCCTCACCGGCACACACGCGCTCATCCTCACCGACAAACATGCGCTCATCCTGACTGACGCACACGCGCTCATCCTGACTGACGCACACGCGCTCATCCTCACCGACACACACGCGCTCATCCACAACGACACACACGCGCTCACCCTCACTGACACACACGCACTCATCCTCACTGACACACACGCGCTCACCCTCACTGACACACACGCGCTCATCCTGACTGACGCACACGCGCTCATCCTGACTGACGCACACGCGCTCATCCTCACCGACACACGCCCTCATCGTCACCGACACATGCCCTCATCGTCACCGACACACGCCCTCTTCCTCACTGAAACACACGCGCTCATCCTCACTGACACACACGCACTCATCCTCACTGACACACACGCACTCATCCTCACCGACACACACGCCCTCATCCTCACTGTCACACATGCACTCATCCTCACCGACACACGCCCTCATCCTCACTGACAAACATGCCCTCATCCTGACCGACACTCATGCGCTCATCCCCATTGACACACATGTGCAAATCGTAACGACACACACGTGCTCATCCTCAATGACGCACACGTGCTCCTCCTCACTGACACAAACGCGCGCATCCTCACCGACACAAATGCGCTCATCCTCAGTGACACACACGCGCTCATCCTCACCGACACACACGCGCTCATCCTCACTGACACACGCGCACATCCTCACCGACACACACGCGCTCATCCTCACCGACACACAGGCACTCATCCTCACTGACACACACGCACTCATCCTCACTGACACACACATGCTCATCCTGACTGACGCACACGCGCTCATCCTCACTGACACACACGCGCTCATCGTCACTGACACACACGTGCTCGTCCTCACTGACAAACACGCGCTCAACCACACCGACACACACGTGCTGCTCTTCAGCGACACACACGCGCTCATCCTCACAGACACACACGCGCTCATCCTCACTGACACACACGCGCTCATCCTCACTGACACACACGCGCTCATCCTCACGAACACGTGTTCATCCTCACCGACACACACGCGCTCATCCTCAGTGACACACACGCGCTCATCCTCACTGACACACACGCGCTCATCCTCAGTGACACACACGCGCTCATCCTCACTGACACACACACGCGCTCATCCTCACTGACACACACGCGCTCATCCTCACCGACACACACGCGCTCATCCTCACTGACACACACGCACTCATCCTCACTGACACACACGCGCTCATCCACAACAACACACACGCGCTGATCCTCACTGACACACACGCGCTCATCCTCACTGACACACACGCGCTCATCCCCACTGACACACACGCGCTCATCCTCACTGACAAACATGCCCTCATCCTCACCGACACTCACGCGCTCATCCCCATTGACACACAAGTGCAAATCGTCACTGACACACACGCGCTCATCCTCCCCGACACACATGCGCTCATCCTCACTGATGCACACGCCCTCATCCTCACCGACACTCAAGCGCTCATCACCATTGACACACACGTGCAAATCGTCACTGACACACACGTGCTCATTCTCAATGTCGCACACGTGCTCCTCCACACTGACACACAAGTGCCCATCGTCACCGACACACACGCACTCATCCACAACGACACACACGCGGTCATCCACAACGACACACACGCGCTCATCCTCAGTGACACACACGCGCTCATCCTCAGCGACACACACGCGCTCATCCTCACTGACACACACGCACTCATCCTCACTGACACACACGCGCTCATCCTCACCGACACACACGCGCTCATCCTCACTGAAACACATGCACTCATCCTCACTGACACACACGCGCTCATCCTCACCGACACACACGCGCTCCTCCACAACGACACACACGCGCTCATCCTCAGTGACACACACGCGCTCATCCTCACTGACACACAGGCACTCATCCTCACTGACACACACGCACTCATCCACAACGACACACACGCGCTCATCCTCACCGACACACACGCGCTCATCCTCACCGACACACACGCGCTCATCCTCACTGGCACACACGCGCTCATCCACAATGACACACACGCGCTCATCCTCAGTGACACACACGCGCTCATCCTCACTGACACACTGGCCCTCATCCTCACTGACACACACGCACTCATCCACAACGACACACACGCGCTCATCCTCACCGACACACACGCGCTCATCCTCAGTGACACACACGCGCTCATCCTCACCGACACACACGCGCTCATCCACACTGACACACACGCGCTCATCCACAACGACACACACGCGCTCATCCTCAGTGACACACACGCGCTCATCCTCACTGACACACACGCGATCATCCTCAGTGACACACACGCGCTCATCCTCACTGAAACAGACGCGCTCATCCTCACCGACACACACGCACTCATCCTCAGTGACACACACGCGCTCATCCTCACTGAAACAGACGCGCTCATCCTCACCGACACACACGCACTCATCCTCACTGACAAACATGCCCTCATCCTCACCGACACTCACGCGCTCATCACCAATGACACACACGTGCTCCTCCACACTGACACACACGCGCTCATCCACAACGACACACACGCGCTCATCCTCAGTGACACACACGCGCTCATCCTCAACAACACACAGGCACTCATCCTCAGTGACACACACACGCTCATCCACACCAACTTACACGCGCTCATCCTCACCGACACATACGCACTCATCCTCACTGACACACACACGCTCATCCTCACTGACACACACGCGCTCATCCTCACTGACACACATGCGCTCGTCCTCACCGACACACGCCCTCATCCTCACTGACACACATGCACTCATCCTCACCGACACACATGCCCTCATCCTCACCGACACACGCCCTCATCCTCACTGACACACACGCCCTCATCCTGACTGACGCACACGCGCTCATCCTCACCGACACACGCCCTCATCCTCACCGACACACGCCCTCATCCTCACTGACACACATGCACTCATCCTCACCGACACACATGCCCTCATCCTCACCGACACACACGCCCTCATCCTGACTGACGGACACGCGCTCATCCTCACCGACACACGCCCCCATCCTCACCGACACTCACGCGCTCATCCCCAATGACACACACATGCTCATTGTCACTGACACGCACGTGCTGATCCTCACCGACACGCACGTCGTCATCCTCACTGACACACACGCGCTCATTCCCATTGACACACACGCGCTCATCGTCACTGACACACACGTGCTCGACCTCACTGACAGACACGCGCTCAACCACACCGAGACACACGTGCTGCTCCTCAGCGGCACACACGTGCTCATCCTCACCGACACACACGCGCTCATCCTCACTGACACACACGCGCTCATCCTCACTGACACACACGCGCTCATCCTCACGAACACGTGTTCATCCTCACCGACACACACGCGCTCATCCTCAGTGACACACACGCGCGCATCCTCACCGACACACACGCGCTCATCCTCACCGACACACACGCACTCATCCTCACTGACACACACGCGCTCATCCTCACTGACACACACGCACTCATCCTCACCGACACACACGCGCTCATCCTCACCGACACACACGCGCTCATCCACAACGACACACACGCGCTCATCCTCAGTGACACACACGCGCTCATCCTTAGTGACACACACGCGCGCATCCTCACCGACACACATGCGCTCATCCTCACCGACACACACGCGCTCATCCTCACTGACACACACGCACTCATCCTCACCGACACACACGCGCTCATCCACAACGACACACACGCGCTCACCCTCAGTGACACACACGCGCTCATCCTCACCGACACACACGCGCTCACCCTCACTGACACACACGCCCTCATCTTCACCGACACACACGCGCTCATCCTCACCGACACACACGCGCTCATCCTCACCGGCACACACGCGCTCATCCTCACCGACAAACATGCGCTCATCCTGACTGACGCACACGCGCTCATCCTGACTGACGCACACGCGCTCATCCTCACTGACACACACGCGCTCATCCACAACGACACACACGCGCTCACCCTCACTGACACACACGCACTCATCCTCACTGACACACACGCGCTCACCCTCACTGACACACACGCGCTCATCCTGACTGACGCACATGCGCTCATCCTGACTGACGCACACGCGCTCATCCTCACCGACACACGCCCTCATCGTCACCGACACATGCCCTCATCGTCACCGACACACGCCCTCTTCCTCACTGAAACACACGCGCTCATCCTCACTGACACACACGCACTCATCCTCACTGACACACACGCACTCATCCTCACCGACACACACGCCCTCATCCTCACTGTCACACATGCACTCATCCTTACCGACACACGCCCTCATCCTCACTGACAAACATGCCCTCATCCTGACCGACACTCATGCGCTCATCCCCATTGACACACATGTGCAAATCGTAACGACACACACGTGCTCATCCTCAATGACGCACACGTGCTCCTCCTCACTGACACAAACGCGCGCATCCTCACCGACACAAACGCGCTCATCCTCAGTGACACACACGCGCTCATCCTCACCGACACACACGCGCTCATCCTCACTGACACACGCGCACATCCTCACCGACACACACGCGCTCATCCTCACCGACACACAGGCACTCATCCTCACTGACACACACGCACTCATCCTCACTGACACACACATGCTCATCCTGACTGACGCACACGCGCTCATCCTCACTGACACACACGCGCTCATCGTCACTGACACACACGTGCTCGTCCTCACTGACAAACACGCGCTCAACCACACCGACACACACGTGCTGCTCTTCAGCGACACACACGCGCTCATCCTCACAGACACACACGCGCTCATCCTCACTGACACACACGCGCTCATCCTCACTGACACACACGCGCTCATCCTCACGAACACGTGTTCATCCTCACCGACACACACGCGCTCATCCTCAGTGACACACACGCGCTCATCCTCACTGACACACACGCGCTCATCCTCAGTGACACACACGCGCTCATCCTCACTGACACACACACGCGCTCATCCTCACTGACACACACGCGCTCATCCTCACCGACACACACGCGCTCATCCTCACTGACACACACGCACTCATCCTCACTGACACACACGCGCTCATCCACAACAACACACACGCGCTGATCCTCACTGACACACACGCGCTCATCCTCACTGACACACACGCGCTCATCCCCACTGACACACACGCGCTCATCCTCACTGACAAACATGCCCTCATCCTCACCGACACTCACGCGCTCATCCCCATTGACACACAAGTGCAAATCGTCACTGACACACACGCGCTCATCCTCCCCGACACACATGCGCTCATCCTCACTGATGCACACGCCCTCATCCTCACCGACACTCAAGCGCTCATCACCATTGACACACAGGTGCAAATCGTCACTGACACACACGTGCTCATTCTCAATGTCGCACACGTGCTCCTCCACACTGACACACAAGTGCCCATCGTCACCGACACACACGCACTCATCCACAACGACACACACGCGGTCATCCACAACGACACACACGCGCTCATCCTCAGTGACACACACGCGCTCATCCTCACCGACACACACGCGCTCATCCTCACTGACACACACGCACTCATCCTCACTGACACACACGCGCTCATCCTCACCGACACACACGCGCTCATCCTCACTGAAACACATGCACTCATCCTCACTGACACACACGCGCTCATCCTCACCGACACACACGCGCTCCTCCACAACGACACACACGCGCTCATCCTCAGTGACACACACGCGCTCATCCTCACTGACACACAGGCACTCATCCTCACTGACACACACGCACTCATCCACAACGACACACACGCGCTCATCCTCACCGACACACACGCGCTCATCCTCACCGACACACACGCGCTCATCCTCACTGGCACACACGCGCTCATCCACAATGACACACACGCGCTCATCCTCAGTGACACACACGCGCTCATCCTCACTGACACACTGGCCCTCATCCTCACTGACACACACGCACTCATCCACAACGACACACACGCGCTCATCCTCACCGACACACACGCGCTCATCCTCAGTGACACACACGCGCTCATCCTCACCGACACACACGCGCTCATCCACACTGACACACACGCGCTCATCCACAACGACACACACGCGCTCATCCTCAGTGACACACACGCGCTCATCCTCACTGACACACACGCGATCATCCTCAGTGACACACACGCGCTCATCCTCACTGAAACAGACGCGCTCATCCTCACCGACACACACGCACTCATCCTCAGTGACACACACGCGCTCATCCTCACTGAAACAGACGCGCTCATCCTCACCGACACACACGCACTCATCCTCACTGACAAACATGCCCTCATCCTCACCGACACTCACGCGCTCATCACCAATGACACACACGTGCTCCTCCACACTGACACACACGCGCTCATCCACAACGACACACACGCGCTCATCCTCAGTGACACACACGCGCTCATCCTCAACAACACACAGGCACTCATCCTCAGTGACACACACACGCTCATCCACACCAACTTACACGCGCTCATCCTCACCGACACATACGCACTCATCCTCACTGACACACACACGCTCATCCTCACTGACACACACGCGCTCATCCTCACTGACACACATGCGCTCGTCCTCACCGACACACGCCCTCATCCTCACTGACACACATGCACTCATCCTCACCGACACACATGCCCTCATCCTCACCGACACACGCCCTCATCCTCACTGACACACACGCCCTCATCCTGACTGACGCACACGCGCTCATCCTCACCGACACACGCCCTCATCCTCACCGACACACGCCCTCATCCTCACTGACACACATGCACTCATCCTCACCGACACACATGCCCTCATCCTCACCGACACACACGCCCTCATCCTGACTGACGGACACGCGCTCATCCTCACCGACACACGCCCCCATCCTCACCGACACTCACGCGCTCATCCCCAATGACACACACATGCTCATTGTCACTGACACGCACGTGCTGATCCTCACCGACACGCACGTCGTCATCCTCACTGACACACACGCGCTCATTCCCATTGACACACACGCGCTCATCGTCACTGACACACACGTGCTCGACCTCACTGACAGACACGCGCTCAACCACACCGAGACACACGTGCTGCTCCTCAGCGGCACACACGTGCTCATCCTCACCGACACACACGCGCTCATCCTCACTGACACACACGCGCTCATCCTCACTGACACACACGCGCTCATCCTCACGAACACGTGTTCATCCTCACCGACACACACGCGCTCATCCTCAGTGACACACACGCGCGCATCCTCACCGACACACACGCGCTCATCCTCACCGACACACACGCACTCATCCTCACTGACACACACGCGCTCATCCTCACTGACACACACGCACTCATCCTCACCGACACACACGCGCTCATCCTCACCGACACACACGCGCTCATCCACAACGACACACACGCGCTCATCCTCAGTGACACACACGCGCTCATCCTTAGTGACACACACGCGCGCATCCTCACCGACACACATGCGCTCATCCTCACCGACACACACGCGCTCATCCTCACTGACACACACGCACTCATCCTCACCGACACACACGCGCTCATCCACAACGACACACACGCGCTCACCCTCAGTGACACACACGCGCTCATCCTCACCGACACACACGCGCTCACCCTCACTGACACACACGCCCTCATCTTCACCGACACACACGCGCTCATCCTCACCGACACACACGCGCTCATCCTCACCGGCACACACGCGCTCATCCTCACCGACAAACATGCGCTCATCCTGACTGACGCACACGCGCTCATCCTGACTGACGCACACGCGCTCATCCTCACTGACACACACGCGCTCATCCACAACGACACACACGCGCTCACCCTCACTGACACACACGCACTCATCCTCACTGACACACACGCGCTCACCCTCACTGACACACACGCGCTCATCCTGACTGACGCACATGCGCTCATCCTGACTGACGCACACGCGCTCATCCTCACCGACACACGCCCTCATCGTCACCGACACATGCCCTCATCGTCACCGACACACGCCCTCTTCCTCACTGAAACACACGCGCTCATCCTCACTGACACACACGCACTCATCCTCACTGACACACACGCACTCATCCTCACCGACACACACGCCCTCATCCTCACTGTCACACATGCACTCATCCTCACCGACACACGCCCTCATCCTCACTGACAAACATGCCCTCATCCTGACCGACACTCATGCGCTCATCCCCATTGACACACATGTGCAAATCGTAACGACACACACGTGCTCATCCTCAATGACGCACACGTGCTCCTCCTCACTGACACAAACGCGCGCATCCTCACCGACACAAACGCGCTCATCCTCAGTGACACACACGCGCTCATCCTCACCGACACACACGCGCTCATCCTCACTGACACACGCGCACATCCTCACCGACACACACGCGCTCATCCTCACCGACACACAGGCACTCATCCTCACTGACACACACGCACTCATCCTCACTGACACACACATGCTCATCCTGACTGACGCACACGCGCTCATCCTCACTGACACACACGCGCTCATCGTCACTGACACACACGTGCTCGTCCTCACTGACAAACACGCGCTCAACCACACCGACACACACGTGCTGCTCTTCAGCGACACACACGCGCTCATCCTCACAGACACACACGCGCTCATCCTCACTGACACACACGCGCTCATCCTCACTGACACACACGCGCTCATCCTCACGAACACGTGTTCATCCTCACCGACACACACGCGCTCATCCTCAGTGACACACACGCGCTCATCCTCACTGACACACACGCGCTCATCCTCAGTGACACACACGCGCTCATCCTCACTGACACACACACGCGCTCATCCTCACTGACACACACGCGCTCATCCTCACCGACACACACGCGCTCATCCTCACTGACACACACGCACTCATCCTCACTGACACACACGCGCTCATCCACAACAACACACACGCGCTGATCCTCACTGACACACACGCGCTCATCCTCACTGACACACACGCGCTCATCCCCACTGACACACACGCGCTCATCCTCACTGACAAACATGCCCTCATCCTCACCGACACTCACGCGCTCATCCCCATTGACACACAAGTGCAAATCGTCACTGACACACACGCGCTCATCCTCCCCGACACACATGCGCTCATCCTCACTGATGCACTCGCCCTCATCCTCACCGACACTCAAGCGCTCATCACCATTGACACACACGTGCAAATCGTCACTGACACACACGTGCTCATTCTCAATGTCGCACACGTGCTCCTCCACACTGACACACAAGTGCCCATCGTCACCGACACACACGCACTCATCCACAACGACACACACGCGGTCATCCACAACGACACACACGCGCTCATCCTCAGTGACACACACGCGCTCATCCTCACCGACACACACGCGCTCATCCTCACTGACACACACGCACTCATCCTCACTGACACACACGCGCTCATCCTCACCGACACACACGCGCTCATCCTCACTGACACACATGCACTCATCCTCACTGACACACACGCGCTCATCCTCACCGACACACACGCGCTCCTCCACAACGACACACACGCGCTCATCCTCAGTGACACACACGCGCTCATCCTCACTGACACACAGGCACTCATCCTCACTGACACACACGCACTCATCCACAACGACACACACGCGCTCATCCTCACCGACACACACGCACTCATCCTCACCGACACACACGCGCTCATCCTCACTGGCACACACGCGCTCATCCACAATGACACACACGCGCTCATCCTCAGTGACACACACGCGCTCATCCTCACTGACACACAGGCCCTCATCCTCACTGACACACACGCACTCATCCACAACGACACACACGCGCTCATCCTCACCGACACACACGCGCTCATCCTCAGTGACACACACGCGCTCATCCTCACCGACACACACGCGCTCATCCACACTGACACACACGCGCTCATCCACAACGACACACACGCGCTCATCCTCAGTGACACACACGCGCTCATCCTCACTGACACACACGCGATCATCCTCAGTGACACACACGCGCTCATCCTCACTGAAACAGACGCGCTCATCCTCACCGACACACACGCACTCATCCTCAGTGACACACACGCGCGCATCCTCACCGACACACACGCGCTCATCCTCACCGACACACACGCACTCATCCTCACTGACACACACGCGCTCATCCTCACTGACACACACGCACTCATCCTCACCGACACACACGCGCTCACCCTCACCGACACACACGCGCTCATCCACAACGACACACACGCGCTCATCCTCAGTGACACACACGCGCTCATCCTTAGTGACACACACGCGCGCATCCTCACCGACACACATGCGCTCATCCTCACCGACACACACGCGCTCATCCTCACTGACACACACGCACTCATCCTCACCGACACACACGCGCTCATCCACAACGACACACACGCGCTCACCCTCAGTGACACACACGCGCTCATCCTCACCGACACACACGCGCTCACCCTCACTGACACACACGCCCTCATCTTCACCGACACACACGCGCTCATCCTCACCGACACACACGCGCTCATCCTCACCGGCACACACGCGCTCATCCTCACCGACAAACATGCGCTCATCCTGACTGACGCACACGCGCTCATCCTGACTGACGCACACGCGCTCATCCTCACTGACACACACGCGCTCATCCACAACGACACACACGCGCTCACCCTCACTGACACACACGCACTCATCCTCACTGACACACACGCGCTCACCCTCACTGACACACACGCGCTCATCCTGACTGACGCACATGCGCTCATCCTGACTGACGCACACGCGCTCATCCTCACCGACACACGCCCTCATCGTCACCGACACATGCCCTCATCGTCACCGACACACGCCCTCTTCCTCACTGAAACACACGCGCTCATCCTCACTGACACACACGCACTCATCCTCACTGACACACACGCACTCATCCTCACCGACACACACGCCCTCATCCTCACTGTCACACATGCACTCATCCTCACCGACACACGCCCTCATCCTCACTGACAAACATGCCCTCATCCTGACCGACACTCATGCGCTCATCCCCATTGACACACATGTGCAAATCGTAACGACACACACGTGCTCATCCTCAATGACGCACACGTGCTCCTCCTCACTGACACAAACGCGCGCATCCTCACCGACACAAACGCGCTCATCCTCAGTGACACACACGCGCTCATCCTCACCGACACACACGCGCTCATCCTCACTGACACACGCGCACATCCTCACCGACACACACGCGCTCATCCTCACCGACACACAGGCACTCATCCTCACTGACACACACGCACTCATCCTCACTGACACACACATGCTCATCCTGACTGACGCACACGCGCTCATCCTCACTGACACACACGCGCTCATCGTCACTGACACACACGTGCTCGTCCTCACTGACAAACACGCGCTCAACCACACCGACACACACGTGCTGCTCTTCAGCGACACACACGCGCTCATCCTCACAGACACACACGCGCTCATCCTCACTGACACACACGCGCTCATCCTCACTGACACACACGCGCTCATCCTCACGAACACGTGTTCATCCTCACCGACACACACGCGCTCATCCTCAGTGACACACACGCGCTCATCCTCACTGACACACACGCGCTCATCCTCAGTGACACACACGCGCTCATCCTCACTGACACACACACGCGCTCATCCTCACTGACACACACGCGCTCATCCTCACCGACACACACGCGCTCATCCTCACTGACACACACGCACTCATCCTCACTGACACACACGCGCTCATCCACAACAACACACACGCGCTGATCCTCACTGACACACACGCGCTCATCCTCACTGACACACACGCGCTCATCCCCACTGACACACACGCGCTCATCCTCACTGACAAACATGCCCTCATCCTCACCGACACTCACGCGCTCATCCCCATTGACACACAAGTGCAAATCGTCACTGACACACACGCGCTCATCCTCCCCGACACACATGCGCTCATCCTCACTGATGCACACGCCCTCATCCTCACCGACACTCAAGCGCTCATCACCATTGACACACACGTGCAAATCGTCACTGACACACACGTGCTCATTCTCAATGTCGCATACGTGCTCCTCCACACTGACACACAAGTGCCCATCGTCACCGACACACACGCACTCATCCACAACGACACACACGCGGTCATCCACAACGACACACACGCGCTCATCCTCAGTGACACACACGCGCTCATCCTCAGCGACACACACGCGCTCATCCTCACTGACACACACGCACTCATCCTCACTGACACACACGCGCTCATCCTCACCGACACACACGCGCTCATCCTCACTGAAACACATGCACTCATCCTCACTGACACACACGCGCTCATCCTCACCGACACACACGCGCTCCTCCACAACGACACACACGCGCTCATCCTCAGTGACACACACGCGCTCATCCTCACTGACACACAGGCACTCATCCTCACTGACACACACGCACTCATCCACAACGACACACACGCGCTCATCCTCACCGACACACACGCGCTCATCCTCACCGACACACACGCGCTCATCCTCACTGGCACACACGCGCTCATCCACAATGACACACACGCGCTCATCCTCAGTGACACACACGCGCTCATCCTCACTGACACACAGGCCCTCATCCTCACTGACACACACGCACTCATCCACAACGACACACACGCGCTCATCCTCACCGACACACACGCGCTCATCCTCAGTGACACACACGCGCTCATCCTCACCGACACACACGCGCTCATCCACACTGACACACACGCGCTCATCCACAACGACACACACGCGCTCATCCTCAGTGACACACACGCGCTCATCCTCACTGACACACACGCGATCATCCTCAGTGACACACACGCGCTCATCCTCACTGAAACAGACGCGCTCATCCTCACCGACACACACGCACTCATCCTCAGTGACACACACGCGCTCATCCTCACTGAAACAGACGCGCTCATCCTCACCGACACACACGCACTCATCCTCAGTGACACACACGCGCTCATCCACAACGACACACACGCGCTCATCCTCAGTGACACACACGCGCTCATCCTCACTGACACACACGCGCTCATCCTCACCGACACACACGCGCTCATCCACAACGACACACACGTGCTCATCCTCAGTGACACACACGCGCTCATCCTCACTGACACACACGCGCTCATCCTCACCGACACACACGCGCTCATCCACAACGACACACACGCGCTCATCCTCACTGACACACACGCGCTCATCCTCACTGAAACAGACGCGCTCATCCTCACTGACACACAGGCACTCATCCTCACTGACACACACGCGCTCATCCTCACCAACTCACACGTGCTCATCCACAACGACACACACGCGCTCATCCTCAGTGACACACACGCGCTCATCCTTACTGACACACACACGCTCATCCTCACCGACACTCACGCGCTCATCCCCATTGACACACAAGTGCAAATCGTCACTGACACACACGCGCTCATCCTCCCCGACACACATGCGCTCATCCTCACTGATGCACACGCCCTCATCCTCACCGACACTCAAGCGCTCATCACCATTGACACACACGTGCAAATCGTCACTGACACACACGTGCTCATTCTCAATGTCGCACACGTGCTCCTCCACACTGACACACAAGTGCCCATCGTCACCGACACACACGCACTCATCCACAACGACACACACGCGGTCATCCACAACGACACACACGCGCTCATCCTCAGTGACACACACGCGCTCATCCTCACCGACACACACGCGCTCATCCTCACTGACACACACGCACTCATCCTCACTGACACACACGCGCTCATCCTCACCGACACACACGCGCTCATCCTCACTGACACACATGCACTCATCCTCACTGACACACACGCGCTCATCCTCACCGACACACACGCGCTCCTCCACAACGACACACACGCGCTCATCCTCAGTGACACACACGCGCTCATCCTCACTGACACACAGGCACTCATCCTCACTGACACACACGCACTCATCCACAACGACACACACGCGCTCATCCTCACCGACACACACGCACTCATCCTCACCGACACACACGCGCTCATCCTCACTGGCACACACGCGCTCATCCACAATGACACACACGCGCTCATCCTCAGTGACACACACGCGCTCATCCTCACTGACACACAGGCCCTCATCCTCACTGACACACACGCACTCATCCACAACGACACACACGCGCTCATCCTCACCGACACACACGCGCTCATCCTCAGTGACACACACGCGCTCATCCTCACCGACACACACGCGCTCATCCACACTGACACACACGCGCTCATCCACAACGACACACACGCGCTCATCCTCAGTGACACACACGCGCTCATCCTCACTGACACACACGCGATCATCCTCAGTGACACACACGCGCTCATCCTCACTGAAACAGACGCGCTCATCCTCACCGACACACACGCACTCATCCTCAGTGACACACACGCGCTCATCCTCACTGAAACAGACGCGCTCATCCTCACCGACACACACGCACTCATCCTCAGTGACACACACGCGCTCATCCACAACGACACACACGCGCTCATCCTCAGTGACACACACGCGCTCATCCTCACTGACACACACGCGCTCATCCTCACCGACACACACGCGCTCATCCACAACGACACACACGTGCTCATCCTCAGTGACACACACGCGCTCATCCTCACTGACACACACGCGCTCATCCTCACCGACACACACGCGCTCATCCACAACGACACACACGCGCTCATCCTCACTGACACACACGCGCTCATCCTCACTGAAACAGACGCGCTCATCCTCACTGACACACAGGCACTCATCCTCACTGACACACACGCGCTCATCCTCACCAACTCACACGTGCTCATCCACAACGACACACACGCGCTCATCCTCAGTGACACACACGCGCTCATCCTTACTGACACACACACGCTCATCCTCACCGACACACACGCGCTCATCCTCACCGACACACACGCGCTCATCCTCACCGACACACACGCGCTCAAACTGACTGACGCACACGCGCTCATCCTGACTGATGCACACGCGCTCATCCTCACCGACACACGCCCTCATCCTCACCGACACATGCCCTCATCGTCACCGACACACGCCCTCTTCCTCACTGAAACACACGCGCTCATCCTCACTGACACACACGCACTCATCCTCACTGACACACACGCACTCATCCTCACCGACACACACGCCCTCATCCTCACTGTCACACATGCACTCATCCTCACCGACACACGCCCTCATCCTCACTGACAAACATGCCCTCATCCTGACCGACACTCATGCGCTCATCCCCATTGACACACATGTGCAAATCGTAACGACACACACGTGCTCATCCTCAATGACGCACACGTGCTCCTCCTCACTGACACAAACGCGCGCATCCTCACCGACACAAACGCGCTCATCCTCAGTGACACACACGCGCTCATCCTCACCGACACACACGCGCTCATCCTCACTGACACACGCGCTCATCCTCACCGACACACACGCGCTCATCCTCACCGACACACAGGCACTCATCCTCACTGACACACGCGCACTCATCCTCACTGACACACACATGCTCATCCTGACTGACGCACATGCGTTCATCCTCACTGACACACAAGCCCTCATTCTCACTGACACACACGCGCTCATCCTCACAGGCACACGCGCCCTCATCCTCACTGACACACACGCGCTCAACCTCACTGACACACCCGCTCTCATCCTCACCGACACACGCCCTCATCCTCACCGACACACGCCCTCATCCTCACTGAAACACACGCGCTCATTCTCACTGACACACACGCACTCTTCCTCACCGACACACACGCGCTCATCCTCACTGACACACATGTGCTCATCCTCACCGACACACGCCCTCATCCTCACCGACACACGCCCTCATCCTCACTGAAACACACGCGCTCATTCTCACTGACACACACGCACTCTTCCTCACCGACACACACGCACTCATCCTCACTGACACACACGCGCTCACCCTCACTGACACACACGCGCTCATCCTGACTGACGCACATGCGCTCATCCTGACTGACGCACACGCGCTCATCCTCACCGACACACGCCCTCATCGTCACCGACACATGCCCTCATCGTCACCGACACACGCCCTCTTCCTCACTGAAACACACGCGCTCATCCTCACTGACACACACGCACTCATCCTCACTGACACACACGCACTCATCCTCACCGACACACACGCCCTCATCCTCACTGTCACACATGCACTCATCCTCACCGACACACGCCCTCATCCTCACTGACAAACATGCCCTCATCCTGACCGACACTCATGCGCTCATCCCCATTGACACACATGTGCAAATCGTAACGACACACACGTGCTCATCCTCAATGACGCACACGTGCTCCTCCTCACTGACACAAACGCGCGCATCCTCACCGACACAAACGCGCTCATCCTCAGTGACACACACGCGCTCATCCTCACCGACACACACGCGCTCATCCTCACTGACACACGCGCACATCCTCACCGACACACACGCGCTCATCCTCACCGACACACAGGCACTCATCCTCACTGACACACACGCACTCATCCTCACTGACACACACATGCTCATCCTGACTGACGCACACGCGCTCATCCTCACTGACACACACGCGCTCATCGTCACTGACACACACGTGCTCGTCCTCACTGACAAACACGCGCTCAACCACACCGACACACACGTGCTGCTCTTCAGCGACACACACGCGCTCATCCTCACAGACACACACGCGCTCATCCTCACTGACACACACGCGCTCATCCTCACTGACACACACGCGCTCATCCTCACGAACACGTGTTCATCCTCACCGACACACACGCGCTCATCCTCAGTGACACACACGCGCTCATCCTCACTGACACACACGCGCTCATCCTCAGTGACACACACGCGCTCATCCTCACTGACACACACACGCGCTCATCCTCACTGACACACACGCGCTCATCCTCACCGACACACACGCGCTCATCCTCACTGACACACACGCACTCATCCTCACTGACACACACGCGCTCATCCACAACAACACACACGCGCTGATCCTCACTGACACACACGCGCTCATCCTCACTGACACACACGCGCTCATCCCCACTGACACACACGCGCTCATCCTCACTGACAAACATGCCCTCATCCTCACCGACACTCACGCGCTCATCCCCATTGACACACAAGTGCAAATCGTCACTGACACACACGCGCTCATCCTCCCCGACACACATGCGCTCATCCTCACTGATGCACACGCCCTCATCCTCACCGACACTCAAGCGCTCATCACCATTGACACACACGTGCAAATCGTCACTGACACACACGTGCTCATTCTCAATGTCGCACACGTGCTCCTCCACACTGACACACAAGTGCCCATCGTCACCGACACACACGCACTCATCCACAACGACACACACGCGGTCATCCACAACGACACACACGCGCTCATCCTCAGTGACACACACGCGCTCATCCTCACCGACACACACGCGCTCATCCTCACTGACACACACGCACTCATCCTCACTGACACACACGCGCTCATCCTCACCGACACACACGCGCTCATCCTCACTGACACACATGCACTCATCCTCACTGACACACACGCGCTCATCCTCACCGACACACACGCGCTCCTCCACAACGACACACACGCGCTCATCCTCAGTGACACACACGCGCTCATCCTCACTGACACACAGGCACTCATCCTCACTGACACACACGCACTCATCCACAACGACACACACGCGCTCATCCTCACCGACACACACGCGCTCATCCTCACCGACACACACGCGCTCATCCTCACTGGCACACACGCGCTCATCCACAATGACACACACGCGCTCATCCTCAGTGACACACACGCGCTCATCCTCACTGACACACAGGCCCTCATCCTCACTGACACACACGCACTCATCCACAACGACACACACGCGCTCATCCTCACCGACACACACGCGCTCATCCTCAGTGACACACACGCGCTCATCCTCACCGACACACACGCGCTCATCCACACTGACACACACGCGCTCATCCACAACGACACACACGCGCTCATCCTCAGTGACACACACGCGCTCATCCTCACTGACACACACGCGATCATCCTCAGTGACACACACGCGCTCATCCTCACTGAAACAGACGCGCTCATCCTCACCGACACACACGCACTCATCCTCAGTGACACACACGCGCTCATCCTCACTGAAACAGACGCGCTCATCCTCACCGACACACACGCACTCATCCTCAGTGACACACACGCGCTCATCCACAACGACACACACGCGCCCATCCTCAGTGACACACACGCGCTCATCCTCACTGACACACACGCGCTCATCCTCACCGACACACACGCGCTCATCCACAACGACACACACGTGCTCATCCTCAGTGACACACACGCGCTCATCCTCACTGACACACACGCGCTCATCCTCACCGACACACACGCGCTCATCCACAACGACACACACGCGCTCATCCTCACTGACACACACGCGCTCATCCTCACTGAAACAGACGCGCTCATCCTCACTGACACACAGGCACTCATCCTCACTGACACACACGCGCTCATCCTCACCAACTCACACGTGCTCATCCACAACGACACACACGCGCTCATCCTCAGTGACACACACGCGCTCATCCTTACTGACACACACACGCTCATCCTCACCGACACACACGCGCTCATCCTCACCAACACACACGCGCTCATCCTCACCGACACACACGCGCTCAAACTGACTGACGCACACGCGCTCATCCTGACTGATGCACACGCGCTCATCCTCACCGACACACGCCCTCATCCTCACCGACACATGCCCTCATCGTCACCGACACACGCCCTCTTCCTCACTGAAACACACGCGCTCATCCTCACTGACACACACGCACTCATCCTCACTGACACACACGCACTCATCCTCACCGACACACACGCCCTCATCCTCACTGTCACACATGCACTCATCCTCACCGACACACGCCCTCATCCTCACTGACAAACATGCCCTCATCCTGACCGACACTCATGCGCTCATCCCCATTGACACACATGTGCAAATCGTAACGACACACACGTGCTCATCCTCAAAGACGCACACGTGCTCCTCCTCACTGACACAAACGCGCGCATCCTCACCGACACAAACGCGCTCATCCTCAGTGACACACACGCGCTCATCCTCACCGACACACACGCGCTCATCCTCACTGACACACGCGCTCATCCTCACCGATACACACGCGCTCATCCTCACCGACACACAGGCACTCATCCTCACTGACACACGCGCACTCATCCTCACTGACACACACATGCTCATCCTGACTGACGCACATGCGTTCATCCTCACTGACACACAAGCCCTCATTCTCACTGACACACACGCGCTCATCCTCACAGGCACACGCGCCCTCATCCTCACTGACACACACGCGCTCAACCTCACTGACACACCCGCTCTCATCCTCACCGACACACGCCCTCATCCTCACCGACACACGCCCTCATCCTCACTGAAACACACGCGCTCATTCTCACTGACACACACGCACTCTTCCTCACCGACACACACGCGCTCATCCTCACTGACACACATGTGCTCATCCTCACCGACACACGCCCTCATCCTCACCGACACACGCCCTCATCCTCACTGAAACACACGCGCTCATTCTCACTGACACACACGCACTCTTCCTCACCGACACACACGCACTCATCCTCACTGACACACATGTGCTCATCCTCACCGACACACGCCCTCATCCACACTGACACACGCCCTCATCCTCACCGACACACACGCCCTCATCCTCACCGACACACACGCCCTCATCCTCACTGACACACACGCCCTCATCCTCATTGACACACACGCCCTCATCCTGGCTGACACACACGCGCTCATCCTCAGTGACACACACGCGCTCATCCTCACTGACACACAGGCACTCATCCTCACTGACACACACGCACTCATCCACAATGACACACACGCGCTCATCCTCACCGAAACACACGCGCTCATCCTCACCGACACACACGCGCTCATCCTCACTGGCACACACGCGCTCATCCACAATGACACACACGCGCTCATCCTCAGTGACACACACGCGCTCATCCTCACTGACACACAGGCACTCATCCTCACTGACACACACGCACTCATCCACAACGACACACACGCGCTCATCCTCACCGACACACACGCGCTCATCTTCACTGACACACACGCGCTCATCCTCACCAACACACACGCGCTCATCCTCACTGACACACACGCGCTCATCCACAACGACGCACACGCGCTCATCCTCAGTGACACACACGCGCTCATCCTCACTGACACACACGCGCTCATCCTCAGTGACACACACGCGCTCATGCTCACTGAAACAGACGCGCTCATCCTCACCGACACACACGCACTCATCCTCAGTGACACACACGCGCTCATCCACAACGACACACACGCGCTCATCCTCAGTGACACACACGCGCTCATCCTCACTGACACACACGCGCTCATCCTCACCGACACACACGCGCTCATCCACAACGACCCACACGCGCTCATCCTCAGTGACACACACACGCTCATCCTCACTGACACACACGTGCTCATCCTCACTGACACACATGCGCTCATCCTCACCGACACACACGTGCTCATCCACAACGACACACACGCGCTCATCCTCACTGACACACACGCGCTCATCCTCACTGAAACACACGCGCTCATCCTCACTGACACACAGGCACTCATCCTCACTGACACACACGCGCTCATCCTCACCAACTCACACGTGCTCATCCACAACGACACACATGCGCTCATCCTCAGTGACACACACGCGCTCATCCTTACTGACACACACACGCTCATCCTCACCGACACACACGCGCTCATCCTCACCGACACACACGCGCTCATCCTCACTGACACACACGCACTCATCCTCACTGACACACACGCGCCCATCCTCACCGACACACACGCGCTCATCCTCACTGACACACATGCACTCATCCTCACTGACACACACGCGCTCATCCTCACCGACACACACGCGCTCATCCACAACAACACACACGCGCTCATCCTCAGTGACACACACGCGCTCATCCTCACTGACACACAGGCACTCATCCTCACTGACACACACGCACCCATCCACAACGACACACACGCGCTCATCCTCACCGACACACACGCGCTCATCCTCACCGACACACACGCGCTCATCCTCACTGGCACACACGCGCTCATCCACAATGACACACACGCGCTCATCCTCAGTGACACACACGCGCTCATCCTCACTGACACACAGGCACTCATCCTCACTGACACACACGCACTCATCCACAACGACACACACGCCCTCATCCTCACCGACACACATGCACTCATCCTCACCGACACACATGCCCTCATCCTCACCGACACACGCCCTCATCCTCACTGACACACACGCCCTCATCCTCACTGACACACACGCCCTCATCCTCACTGACACTCATGCCCTCATCCTCACCGACACACGCCCTCATCCTCACCGACACTCACGCGCTCATCCCCATTGACACACACATGCTCATCGTCACTGACACGCACGTGCTGATCCTCACCGACACTCACGTCGTCATCCTCACTGACACACACGCGCTCATCGTCACTGACACACACGTGCTCGTCCTCACTGACAAACACGCACTCATCCTCACTGACACACACGTGCTGCTCTTCAGCGACACACACGCGCTCATCCTCACAGACACACACGCGCTCATCCTCATTGACACACACGCGCTCATCCTCACTGACACACACGCGCTCATCCTCACTGACACACACGCGCTCATCCTCACTGACACACACGCGCTCATACTCACGAACACGTGTTCATCCTCACCGACACACACGCGCTCATCCTCAGTGACACACACGCGCTCATCCTCACTGACACACACGCGCTCATCCTCAGTGACACACACGCGCTCATCCTCACTGACACACACACGCGCTAATCCTCACCGACACACACGCGCTCATCCTCACCGACACACACGCGCTCATCCTCACTGACACACACGCACTCATCCTCACTGACACACACGCGCTCATCCACAACAACACACACGCGCTGATCCTCACTGACACACACGCGCTCATCCTCACTGACACACACGCGCTCATCCCCACTGACACACACGCGCTCATCCTCACTGACAAACATGCCCTCATCCTCACCGACACTCACGCGCTCATCCCCATTGACACACAAGTGCAAATCGTCACTGACACACACGCGCTCATCCTCCCCGACACACACGCGCTCATCCTCACTGATGCACACGCCCTCATCCTCACCGACACTCACGCGCTCATCACCATTGACACACACGTGCAAATCGTCACTGACACACACGTGCTCATTCTCAACGACACACACGCGGTCATCCACAACGACACACACGCGCTCATCCTCAGTGACACACACGCGCTCATCCTCACCGACACACACGCGCTCATCCTCACTGACACACACGCACTCATCCTCACTGACACACACGCGCTCATCCTCACCGACACACACGCGCTCATCCTCACTGACACACATGCACTCATCCTCACTGACACACACGCGCTCATCCTCACCGACACACACGCGCTCATCCACAACGACACACACGCGCTCATCCTCAGTGACACACACGCGCTCATCCTCACCGACACACACGCGCTCATCCTCACTGACACACACGCACTCATCCTCACTGACACACACGCGCTCATCCTCACCGACACACACGCGCTCATCCTCACTGACACACATGCACTCATCCTCACTGACACACACGCGCTCATCCTCACCGACACACACGCGCTCATCCACAACGACACACACGCGCTCATCCTCAGTGACACACACGCGCTCATCCTCACTGACACACACGCGCTCATCCTCACTGACACACACGCGCTCATCCTCACTGACACACAGGCACTCATCCTCACTGACACACACGCACTCATCCACAACGACACACACGCGCTCATCCTCACCGACACACACGCGCTCATCCTCACCGACACACACGCGCTCATCCTCACTGGCACACACGCGCTCATCCACAATGACACACACGCGCTCATCCTCAGTGACACACACGCGCTCATCCTCACTGACACACAGGCACTCATCCTCACTGACACACACGCACTCATCCACAACGACACACACGCGCTCATCCTCACCGACACACACGCGCTCATCCTCACTGACACACACGCGCTCATCCTCACCGACACACACGCGCTCATCCTCACTGACACACACGCGCTCATCCACAACGACACACACGCGCTCATCCTCAGTGACACACACGCGCTCATCCTCACTGACACACACGCGCTCATCCTCAGTGACACACACGCGCTCATCCTCACTGAAACAGACGCGCTCATCCTCACCGACACACACGCACTCATCCTCAGTGACACACACGCGCTCATCCACAACGACACACACGCGCTCATCCTCAGTGACACACACGCGCTCATCCTCACTGACACACACGCGCTCATCCTCACCGACACACACGCGCTCATCCACAACGACACACACGCGCTCATCCTCAGTGACACACACGCGCTCATCCTCACTGACACACACGCGCTCATCCTCACCGACACACACGCGCTCATCCACAACGACACACACGCACTCATCCTCACTGACACACACGCCCTCATCCTCACTGACACACACGCGCTCATCCTCACTGAAACAGACGCGCTCATCCTCACCGACACACACGCGCTCATCCTCAGTGACACACACGCGCTCATCCTCACTGAAACAGACGCGCTCATCCTCACCGACACACACGCACTCATCCTCAGTGACACACACGCGCTCATCCTCACTGAAACAGACGCGCTCATTCTCACCGACACACACGCACTCATCCTCAGTGACACACACGCGCTCATCCACAACGACACACACGCGCTCATCCTCAGTGACACACACGCGCTCATCCTCACTGACACACACGCGCTCATCCTCAGTGACACACACGCGCTCATCCTCACTGACACACACGCGCTCATCCTCACCGACACACACGCGCTCATCCACAACGACACACACGCACTCATCCTCACTGACACACACGCGCTCATCCTCACCGACACACACGCGCTCATCCACAACAACACACACGCGCTCATCCTCAGTGACACACATGCGCTCATCCTCACTGACACACAGGCACTCATCCTCACTGACACACACGCACTCATCCACAACGACACACACGCGCTCATCCTCACCGACACACACGCGCTCATCCTCACCGACACACACGCGCTCATCCTCACTGGCACACACGCGCTCATCCACAATGACACACACGCGCTCATCCTCAGTGACACACACGCGCTCATCCTCACTGACACACAGGCACTCATCCTCACTGACACACACACACTCATCCACAACGACACACACGCGCTCATCCTCACCGACACACATGCACTCATCCTCACCGACACACATGCCCTCATCCTCACTGACACACATGCCCTCATCCTCACCGACACACGCCCTCATCCTCACTGACACACACGCCCTCATCCTCACTGACACACACGCCCTCATCCTCACTGACACTCATGCCCTCATCCTCACCGACACACGCCCTCATCCTCACCGACACTCACGCGCTCATCCCCATTGACACACACATGCTCATCGTCACTGACACGCACGTGCTGATCCTCACCGACACTCACGTCGTCATCCTCACTGACACACACGCGCTCATCGTCACTGACACACACGTGCTCGTCCTCACTGACAAACACGCGCTCAACCACACCGACACACACGTGCTGCTCTTCAGCGACACACACGCGCTCATCCTCACAGACACACACGCGCTCATCCTCACTGACACACACGCGCTCATCCTCACCGACACACACGCGCTCATCCTCACTGACACACATGCACTCATCCTCACTGACACACACGCGCTCATCCTCTCCGACACACACGCGCTCATCCACAACGACACACACGCGCTCATCCTCAGTGACACACACGCGCTCATCCTCACTGACACACACGCGCTCATCCTCAGTGACACACACGCGCTCATCCTCACTGACACACACACGCGCTAATCCTCACCGACACACACGCGCTCATCCTCACCGACACACACGCGCTCATCCTCACTGACACACACGCACTCATCCTCACCGACACACACGCGCTCATCCTCACCGACACACACGCACTCATCCTCACTGACACACACGCGCTCATCCACAACAACACACACGCGCTGATCCTCACTGACACACACGCGCTCATCCTCACTGACACACACGCGCTCATCCCCACTGACACACACGCGCTCATCCTCACTGACAAACATGCCCTCATCCTCACCGACACTCACGCGCTCATCCCCATTGACACACAAGTGCAAATCGTCACTGACACACACGCGCTCATCCTCCCCGACACACACGCGCTCATCCTCACTGATGCACACGCCCTCATCCTCACCGACACTCACGCGCTCATCACCATTGACACACACGTGCAAATCGTCACTGACACACACGTGCTCATTCTCAATGTCGCACACGTGCTCCTCCACACTGACACACAAGTGCCCATCGTCACCGACACACACGCACTCATCCACAACGACACACACGCGGTCATCCACAACGACACACACGCGCTCATCCTCAGTGACACACACGCGCTCATCCTCACCGACACACACGCGCTCATCCTCACTGACACACACGCACTCATCCTCACTGACACACACGCGCTCATCCTCACCGACACACACGCGCTCATCCTCAGTGACACACACGCGCTCATCCTCACTGAAACAGACGCGCTCATCCTCACCGACACACACGCACTCATCCTCAGTGACACACACGCGCTCATCCTCACTGAAACAGACGCGCTCATTCTCACCGACACACACGCACTCATCCTCAGTGACACACACGCGCTCATCCACAACGACACACACGCGCTCATCCTCAGTGACACACACGCGCTCATCCTCACTGACACACACGCGCTCATCCTCAGTGACACACACGCGCTCATCCTCACTGACACACACGCGCTCATCCTCACCGACACACACGCGCTCATCCACAACGACACACACGCACTCATCCTCACTGACACACACGCGCTCATCCTCACCGACACACACGCGCTCATCCACAACAACACACACGCGCTCATCCTCAGTGACACACATGCGCTCATCCTCACTGACACACAGGCACTCATCCTCACTGACACACACGCACTCATCCACAACGACACACACGCGCTCATCCTCACCGACACACACGCGCTCATCCTCACCGACACACACGCGCTCATCCTCACTGGCACACACGCGCTCATCCACAATGACACACACGCGCTCATCCTCAGTGACACACACGCGCTCATCCTCACTGACACACAGGCACTCATCCTCACTGACACACACGCACTCATCCACAACGACACACACGCGCTCATCCTCACCGACACACATGCACTCATCCTCACCGACACACATGCCCTCATCCTCACTGACACACATGCCCTCATCCTCACCGACACACGCCCTCATCCTCACTGACACACACGCCCTCATCCTCACTGACACACACGCCCTCATCCTCACTGACACTCATGCCCTCATCCTCACCGACACACGCCCTCATCCTCACCGACACTCACGCGCTCATCCCCATTGACACACACATGCTCATCGTCACTGACACGCACGTGCTGATCCTCACCGACACTCACGTCGTCATCCTCACTGACACACACGCGCTCATCGTCACTGACACACACGTGCTCGTCCTCACTGACAAACACGCGCTCAACCACACCGACACACACGTGCTGCTCTTCAGCGACACACACGCGCTCATCCTCACAGACACACACGCGCTCATCCTCACTGACACACACGCGCTCATCCTCACCGACACACACGCGCTCATCCTCACTGACACACATGCACTCATCCTCACTGACACACACGCGCTCATCCTCTCCGACACACACGCGCTCATCCACAACGACACACACGCGCTCATCCTCAGTGACACACACGCGCTCATCCTCACTGACACACACGCGCTCATTCTCAGTGACACACACGCGCTCATCCTCACTGACACACACACGCGCTAATCCTCACCGACACACACGCGCTCATCCTCACCGACACACACGCGCTCATCCTCACTGACACACACGCACTCATCCTCACCGACACACACGCGCTCATCCTCACCGACACACACGCACTCATCCTCACTGACACACACGCGCTCATCCACAACAACACACACGCGCTGATCCTCACTGACACACACGCGCTCATCCTCACTGACACACACGCGCTCATCCCCACTGACACACACGCGCTCATCCTCACTGACAAACATGCCCTCATCCTCACCGACACTCACGCGCTCATCCCCATTGACACACAAGTGCAAATCGTCACTGACACACACGCGCTCATCCTCCCCGACACACACGCGCTCATCCTCACTGATGCACACGCCCTCATCCTCACCGACACTCACGCGCTCATCACCATTGACACACACGTGCAAATCGTCACTGACACACACGTGCTCATTCTCAATGTCGCACACGTGCTCCTCCACACTGACACACAAGTGCCCATCGTCACCGACACACACGCACTCATCCACAACGACACACACGCGGTCATCCACAACGACACACACGCGCTCATCCTCAGTGACACACACGCGCTCATCCTCACCGACACACACGCGCTCATCCTCACTGACACACACGCACTCATCCTCACTGACACACACGCGCTCATCCTCACCGACACACACGCGCTCATCCTCACTGACACACATGCACTCATCCTCACTGACACACACGCGCTCATCCTCACCGACACACACGCGCTCATCCACAACGACACACACGCGCTCATCCTCAGTGACACACACGCGCTCATCCTCACCGACACACACGCGCTCATCCTCACTGACACACACGCACTCATCCTCACTGACACACACGCGCTCATCCTCACCGACACACACGCGCTCATCCTCACTGACACACATGCACTCATCCTCACTGACACACACGCGCTCATCCTCACCGACACACACGCGCTCATCCACAACGACACACACGCGCTCATCCTCAGTGACACACACGCGCTCATCCTCACTGACACACACGCGCTCATCCTCACTGACACACACGCGCTCATCCTCACTGACACACAGGCACTCATCCTCACTGACACACACGCACTCATCCACAACGACACACACGCGCTCATCCTCACCGACACACACGCGCTCATCCTCACCGACACACACGCGCTCATCCTCACTGGCACACACGCGCTCATCCACAATGACACACACGCGCTCATCCTCAGTGACACACACGCGCTCATCCTCACTGACACACAGGCACTCATCCTCACTGACACACACGCACTCATCCACAACGACACACACGCGCTCATCCTCACCGACACACACGCGCTCATCCTCACTGACACACACGCGCTCATCCTCACCGACACACACGCGCTCATCCTCACTGACACACACGCGCTCATCCACAACGACACACACGCGCTCATCCTCAGTGACACACACGCGCTCATCCTCACTGACACACACGCGCTCATCCTCAGTGACACACACGCGCTCATCCTCACTGAAACAGACGCGCTCATCCTCACCGACACACACGCACTCATCCTCAGTGACACACACGCGCTCATCCACAACGACACACACGCGCTCATCCTCAGTGACACACACGCGCTCATCCTCACTGACACACACGCGCTCATCCTCACCGACACACACGCGCTCATCCACAACGACACACACGCGCTCATCCTCAGTGACACACACGCGCTCATCCTCACTGACACACACGCGCTCATCCTCACCGACACACACGCGCTCATCCACAACGACACACACGCACTCATCCTCACTGACACACACGCCCTCATCCTCACTGACACACACGCGCTCATCCTCACTGAAATAGACGCGCTCATCCTCACCGACACACACGCGCTCATCCTCAGTGACACACACGCGCTCATCCTCACTGAAACAGACGCGCTCATCCTCACCGACACACACGCACTCATCCTCAGTGACACACACGCGCTCATCCTCACTGAAACAGACGCGCTCATTCTCACCGACACACACGCACTCATCCTCAGTGACACACACGCGCTCATCCACAACGACACACACGCGCTCATCCTCAGTGACACACACGCGCTCATCCTCACTGACACACACGCGCTCATCCTCAGTGACACACACGCGCTCATCCTCACTGACACACACGCGCTCATCCTCACCGACACACACGCGCTCATCCACAACGACACACACGCACTCATCCTCACTGACACACACGCGCTCATCCTCACCGACACACACGCGCTCATCCACAACAACACACACGCGCTCATCCTCAGTGACACACATGCGCTCATCCTCACTGACACACAGGCACTCATCCTCACTGACACACACGCACTCATCCACAACGACACACACGCGCTCATCCTCACCGACACACACGCGCTCATCCTCACCGACACACACGCGCTCATCCTCACTGGCACACACGCGCTCATCCACAATGACACACACGCGCTCATCCTCAGTGACACACACGCGCTCATCCTCACTGACACACAGGCACTCATCCTCACTGACACACACGCACTCATCCACAACGACACACACGCGCTCATCCTCACCGACACACATGCACTCATCCTCACCGACACACATGCCCTCATCCTCACTGACACACATGCCCTCATCCTCACCGACACACGCCCTCATCCTCACTGACACACACGCCCTCATCCTCACTGACACACACGCCCTCATCCTCACTGACACTCATGCCCTCATCCTCACCGACACACGCCCTCATCCTCACCGACACTCACGCGCTCATCCCCATTGACACACACATGCTCATCGTCACTGACACGCACGTGCTGATCCTCACCGACACTCACGTCGTCATCCTCACTGACACACACGCGCTCATCGTCACTGACACACACGTGCTCGTCCTCACTGACAAACACGCGCTCAACCACACCGACACACACGTGCTGCTCTTCAGCGACACACACGCGCTCATCCTCACAGACACACACGCGCTCATCCTCACTGACACACACGCGCTCATCCTCACCGACACACACGCGCTCATCCTCACTGACACACATGCACTCATCCTCACTGACACACACGCGCTCATCCTCTCCGACACACACGCGCTCATCCACAACGACACACACGCGCTCATCCTCAGTGACACACACGCGCTCATCCTCACTGACACACAGGCACTCATCCTCACTGACACACACGCACTCATCCACAACGACACACACGCGCTCATCCTCACCGACACACACGCGCTCATCCTCACCGACACACACGCGCTCATCCTCACTGGCACACACGCGCTCATCCACAATGACACACACGCGCTCATCCTCAGTGACACACACGCGCTCATCCTCACTGACACACAGGCACTCATCCTCACTGACACACACGCACTCATCCACAACGACACACACGCGCTCATCCTCACCGACACACACGCGCTCATCCTCACTGACACACACGCGCTCATCCTCACCGACACACACGCGCTCATCCTCACTGACACACACGCGCTCATCCACAACGACACACACGCGCTCATCGTCAGTGACACACACGCGCTCATCCTCACTGACACACACGCGCTCATCCTCAGTGACACACACGCGCTCATCCTCACTGAAACAGACGCGCTCATCCTCACCGACACACACGCACTCATCCTCAGTGACACACACGCGCTCATCCTCACTGAAACAGACGCGCTCATCCTCACCGACACACACGCACTCATCCTCAGTGACACACACGCGCTCATCCACAACGACACACACGCGCTCATCCTCAGTGACACACACGCGCTCATCCTCACTGACACACACGCGCTCATCCTCACTGACACACACGCGCTCATCCTCACCGACACACACGCGCTCATCCACAACGACACACACGCGCTCATCCTCAGTGACACACACGCGCTCATCCTCACTGACACACACGCGCTCATCCTCACCGACACACACGCGCTCATCCACAACGACACACACGCGCTCATCCTCACTGACACACACGCGCTCATCCTCACTGAAACACACGCGCTCATCCTCACTGACACACAGGCACTCATCCTCACTGACACACACGCGCTCATCCTCACCAACTCACACGTGCTCATCCACAACGACACACACGCGCTCATCCTCAGCGACACACACGCGCTCATCCTTACTGACACACACACGCTCATCCTCACCGACACACACGCGCTCATCCTCACCGACACACACGCGCTCATCCTCACCGACACACACGCGCTCAAACTGACTGACGCACACGCGCTCATCCTGACTGACGCACACGCGCTCATCCTCACTGACACACACGCGCTCATCCTCAGTGACACACACGCGCTCATCCTCACTGACACACACGCGCTCATCCTCACCGACACACACGCGCTCATCCACAACGACACACACGCACTCATCCTCACTGACACACACGCGCTCATCCTCACCGACACACACGCGCTCATCCACAACAACACACACGCGCTCATCCTCAGTGACACACATGCGCTCATCCTCACTGACACACAGGCACTCATCCTCACTGACACACACGCACTCATCCACAACGACACACACGCGCTCATCCTCACCGACACACACGCACTCATCCTCACCGACACACACGCGCTCATCCTCACTGGCACACACGCGCTCATCCACAATGACACACACGCGCTCATCCTCAGTGACACACACGCGCTCATCCTCACTGACACACAGGCACTCATCCTCACTGACACACACGCACTCATCCACAACGACACACACGCCCTCATCCTCACCGACACACATGCACTCATCCTCACCGACACACATGCCCTCATCCTCACTGACACACATGCCCTCATCCTCACCGACACACGCCCTCATCCTCACTGACACACACGCCCTCATCCTCACTGACACACACGCCCTCATGCTCACTGACACTCATGCCCTCATCCTCACCGACACACGCCCTCATCCTCACCGACACTCACGCGCTCATCCCCATTGACACACACATGCTCATCGTCACTGACACGCACGTGCTGATCCTCACCGACACTCACGTCGTCATCCTCACTGACACACACGCGCTCATCGTCACTGACACACACGTGCTCGTCCTCACTGACAAACACGCGCTCAACCACACCGACACACACGTGCTGCTCTTCAGCGACACACACGCGCTCATCCTCACAGACACACACGCGCTCATCCTCACTGACACACACGCGCTCATCCTCACTGACGCACACGCGCTCATCCTGACTGACGCACACGCGCTCATCCTCACTGACACACACGCGCTCATCCTCAGTGACACACACTCGCTCATCCTCACTGACACACACACGCTCATCCTCACCGACACACACGCGCTCATCCACAACGACACACATGCACTCATCCTCACTGACACACACGCGCTCATCCTCACCGACACACACGCGCTCATCCACAACAACACACACGCGCTCATCCTCAGTGACACACATGCGCTCATCCTCACTGACACACAGGCACTCATCCTCACTGACACACACGCACTCATCCACAACGACACACACGCGCTCATCCTCACCGACACACACGCGCTCATCCTCACCGACACACACGCGCTCATCCTCACTGGCACACACGCGCTCATCCACAATGACACACACGCGCTCATCCTCAGTGACACACACGCGCTCATCCTCACTGACACACAGGCACTCATCCTCACTGACACACACGCACTCATCCACAACGACACACACGCCCTCATCCTCACCGACACACATGCACTCATCCTCACCGACACACATGCCCTCATCCTCACTGACACACATGCCCTCATCCTCACCGACACACGCCCTCATCCTCACTGACACACACGCCCTCATCCTCACTGACACACACGCCCTCATCCTCACTGACACTCATGCCCTCATCCTCACCGACACACGCCCTCATCCTCACCGACACTCACGCGCTCATCCCCATTGACACACACATGCTCATCGTCACTGACACGCACGTGCTGATCCTCACCGACACTCACGTCGTCATCCTCACTGACACACACGCGCTCATCGTCACTGACACACACGTGCTCGTCCTCACTGACAAACACGCGCTCAACCACACCGACACACACGTGCTGCTCTTCAGCGACACACACGCGCTCATCCTCACAGACACACACGCGCTCATCCTCACTGACACACACGCGCTCATCCTCACTGACACACACGCGCTCATCCTCACGAACACGTGTTCATCCTCACCGACACACACGCGCTCATCCTCAGTGACACACACGCGCTCATCCTCACTGACACACACGCGCTCATCCTCAGTGACACACACGCGCTCATCCTCACTGACACACACACGCGCTAATCCTCACCGACACACACGCGCTCATCCTCACCGACACACACGCGCTCATCCTCACTGACACACACGCACTCATCCTCACTGACACACACGCGCTCATCCACAACAACACACACGCGCTGATCCTCACTGACACACACGCGCTCATCCTCACTGACACACACGCGCTCATCCTCACTGACAAACATGCCCTCATCCTCACCGACACTCACGCGCTCATCCCCATTGACACACAAGTGCAAATCGTCACTGACACACACGCGCTCATCCTCCCCGACACACACGCGCTCATCCTCACTGATGCACACGCCCTCATCCTCTCCGACACTCACGCGCTCATCACCATTGACACACACGTGCAAATCGTCACTGACACACACGTGCTCATTCTCAATGTCGCACACGTGCTCCTCCACACTGACACACAAGTGCCCATCGTCACCGACACACACGCACTCATCCACAACGACACACACGCGGTCATCCACAACGACACACACGCGCTCATCCTCAGAGACACACACGCGCTCATCCTCACCGACACACACGCGCTCATCCTCACTGACACACACGCACTCATCCTCACTGACACACACGCGCTCATCCTCACCGACACACACGCGCTCATCCTCACTGACACACATGCACTCATCCTCACTGACACACACGCGCTCATCCTCACCGACACACACGCGCTCATCCACAACGACACACACGCGCTCATCCTCAGTGACACACAGGCACTCATCCTCACTGACACACACGCACTCATCCACAACGACACACAAGCGCTCATCCTCACCGACACACACGCGCTCATCCTCTCCGACACACACGCGCTCATCCTCACTGGCACACACGCGCTCATCCACAATGACACACACGCGCTCATCCTCAGTGACACACACGCGCTCATCCTCACTGACACACAGGCACTCATCCTCACTGACACACACGCACTCATCCACAACGACACACACGCGCTCATCCTCACCGACACACACGCGCTCATCCTCACTGACACACACGCGCTCATCCTCACCGACACACACGCGCTCATCCTCACTGACACACACGCGCTCATCCACAACGACACACACGCGCTCATCCTCAGTGATACACACGCGCTCATCCTCACCGACACACACGCGCTCATCCTCACTGACACACACGCACTCATCCTCACTGACACACACGCGCTCATCCACAACAACACACACGCGCTGATCCTCACTGACACACACGCGCTCATCCTCACTGACACACACGCGCTCATCCCCACTGACACACACGCGCTCATCCTCACTGACAAACATGCCCTCATCCTCACCGACACTCACGCGCTCATCCCCATTGACACACAAGTGCAAATCGTCACTGACACACACGCGCTCATCCTCCCCGACACACACGCGCTCATCCTCACTGATGCACACGCCCTCATCCTCACCGACACTCACGCGCTCATCACCATTGACACACACGTGCTCATCCTCACTGACACACACGTGCTCATTCTCAATGTCGCACACGTGCTCCTCCACACTGACACACAAGTGCCCATCGTCACCGACACACACGCACTCATCCACAACGACACACACGCGGTCATCCACAACGACACACACGCGCTCATCCTCAGTGACACACACGCGCTCATCCTCACCGACACACACGCGCTCATCCTCACTGACACACACGCACTCATCCTCACTGACACACATGCGCTCATCCTCACCGACACACACGCGCTCATCCTCACTGACACACATGCACTCATCCTCACTGACACACACGCGCTCATCCTCACCGACACACACGCGCTCATCCACAACGACACACACGCGCTCATCCTCAGTGACACACACGCGCTCATCCTCACTGACACACACACGCTCATCCTCACTGACACACACGCGCTCATCCACAACGACACACACGCGCTCATCCTCACCGACACACACGCGCTCATCCTCACCGACACACACGCGCTCATCCTCACTGACACACACACGCTCATCCACAATGACACACACGCGCTCATCCTCAGTGACACACACGCGCTCATCCTCACTGACACACAGGCACTCATCCTCACTGACACACACGCACTCATCCACAACGACACACACGCGCTCATCCTCACCGACACACACGCGCTCATCCTCACTGACACACACGCGCTCATCCTCACCGACACACACGCGCTCATCCTCACTGACACACACGCGCTCATCCACAACGACACACACGCGCTCATCCTCAGTGACACACACGCGCTCATCCTCACTGACACACACGCGCTCATCCTCAGTGACACACACGCGCTCATCCTCACTGAAACAGACGTGCTCATCCTCACCGACACACACGCACTCATCCTCAGTGACACACACGCGCTCATCCTCACTGAAACAGACGCGCTCATCCTCACCGACACACACGCACTCATCCTCAGTGACACACACGCGCTCATCCACAACGACACACACGCGCTCATCCTCAGTGACACACACGCGCTCATCCTCACTGACACACACGCGCTCATCCTCACCGACACACACGCGCTCATCCACAACGACACACACGCGCTCATCCTCAGTGACACACACGCGCTCATCCTCACTGACACACACGCGCTCATCCTCACCGACACACACGCGCTCATCCACAACGACACACACGCACTCATCCTCACTGACACACACGCGCTCATCCTCAGTGACACACACGCGCTCATCCTCACTGAAACAGACGCGCTCATCCTCACCGACACACACGCACTCATCCTCAGTGACACACACGCGCTCATCCTCACTGAAACAGACGCGCTCATTCTCACCGACACACACGCACTCATCCTCAGTGACACACACGCGCTCATCCACAACGACACACACGCGCTCATCCTCAGTGACACACACGCGCTCATCCTCACTGACACACACGCGCTCATCCTCAGTGACACACACGCGCTCATCCTCACTGACACACACGCGCTCATCCTCACCGACACACACGCGCTCATCCACAACGACACACACGCACTCATCCTCACTGACACACACGCGCTCATCCTCACCGACACACACGCGCTCATCCACAACAACACACACGCGCTCATCCTCAGTGACACACATGCGCTCATCCTCACTGACACACAGGCACTCATCCTCACTGACACACAAGCACTCATCCACAACGACACACACGCGCTCATCCTCACCGACACACACGCGCTCATCCTCACCGACACACACGCGCTCATCCTCACTGGCACACACGCGCTCATCCACAATGACACACACGCGCTCATCCTCAGTGACACACACGCGCTCATCCTCACTGACACACAGGCACTCATCCTCACTGACACACACGCACTCATCCACAACGACACACACGCCCTCATCCTCACCGACACACATGCACTCATCCTCACCGACACACATGCCCTCATCCTCACTGACACACATGCCCTCATCCTCACCGACACACGCCCTCATCCTCACTGACACACACGCCCTCATCCTCACTGACACACACGCCCTCATCCTCACTGACACTCATGCCCTCATCCTCACCGACACACGCCCTCATCCTCACCGACACTCACGCGCTCATCCCCATTGACACACACATGCTCATCGTCACTGACACGCACGTGCTGATCCTCACCGACACTCACGTCGTCATCCTCACTGACACACACGCGCTCATCGTCACTGACACACACGTGCTCGTCCTCACTGACAAACACGCGCTCAACCACACCGACACACACGTGCTGCTCTTCAGCGACACACACGCGCTCATCCTCACAGACACACACGCGCTCATCCTCACTGACACACACGCGCTCATCCTCACTGACACACACGCGCTCATCCTCACGAACACGTGTTCATCCTCACCGACACACACGCGCTCATCCTCAGTGACACACACGCGCTCATCCTCACTGACACACACGCGCTCATCCTCACTGACACACACGCGCTCATCCTCACTGACACACACACGCGCTAATCCTCACCGACACACATGCGCTCATCCTCACCGACACACACGCGCTCATCCTCACTGACACACACGCACTCATCCTCACTGACACACACGCGCTCATCCACAACAACACACACGCGCTGATCCTCACTGACACACACGCGCTCATCCTCACTGACACACACGCGCTCATCCTCACTGACAAACATGCCCTCATCCTCACCGACACTCACGCGCTCATCCCCATTGACACACAAGTGCAAATCGTCACTGACACACACGCGCTCATCCTCCCCGACACACACGCGCTCATCCTCACTGATGCACACGCCCTCATCCTCACCGACACTCACGCGCTCATCACCATTGACACACACGTGCAAATCGTCACTGACACACACGTGCTCATTCTCAATGTCGCACACGTGCTCCTCCACACTGACACACAAGTGCCCATCGTCACCGACACACACGCACTCATCCACAACGACACACACGCGGTCATCCACAACGACACACACGCGCTCATCCTCAGAGACACACACGCGCTCATCCTCACCGACACACACGCGCTCATCCTCACTGACACACACGCACTCATCCTCACTGACACACACGCGCTCATCCTCACCGACACACACGCGCTCATCCTCACTGACACACATGCACTCATCCTCACTGACACACACGCGCTCATCCTCACCGACACACACGCGCTCATCCACAACGACACACACGCGCTCATCCTCAGTGACACACACGCGCTCATCCTCACTGACACACAGGCACTCATCCTCACTGACACACACGCACTCATCCACAACGACACACACGCGCTCATCCTCACCGACACACACGCGCTCCTCCTCACCGACACACACGCGCTCATCCTCACTGGCACACACGCGCTCATCCACAATGACACACACGCGCTCATCCTCAGTGACACACACGCGCTCATCCTCACTGACACACAGGCACTCATCCTCACTGACACACACGCACTCATCCACAACGACACACATGCGCTCATCCTCACCGACACACACGCGCTCATCCTCACTGACACACACGCGCTCATCCTCACCGACACACACGCGCTCATCCTCACTGACACACACGCGCTCATCCACAACGACACACACGCGCTCATCCTCACTGACACACACGCGCTCATCCTCAGTGACACACACGCGCTCATCCTTACTGAAACAGACGCGCTGATCCTCACCGACACACACGCACTCATCCTCAGTGACACACACGCGCTCATCCTCACTGAAACAGACGCGCTCATCCTCACCGACACACACGCACTCATCCTCAGTGACACACACGCGCTCATCCACAACGACACACACGCGCTCATCCTCAGTGACACACACGCGCTCATCCTCACTGACACACACGCGCTCATCCTCACCGACACACACGCGCTCATCCACAACGACACACACGCGCTCATCCTCAGTGACACACACGCGCTCATCCTCACTGACACACACGCGCTCATCCTCACCGACACACACGCGCTCATCCACAACGACACACACGCGCTCATCCTCACTGACACACACGCGCTCATCCTCACTGAAACACACGCGCTCATCCTCACTGACACACAGGCACTCATCCTCACTGACACACACGCCCTCATCCTCACTGACACACAGGCACTCATCCTCACTGACACACACGCGCTCATCCTCACCAACTCACACGTGCTCATCCACAACGACACACACGCGCTCATCCTCAGTGACACACACGCGCTCATCCTTACTGACACACACACGCTCATCCTCACCGACACACACGCGCTCATCCTCACCGACACACATGTGCTCATCCTCACCGACACACACGCGCTCAAACTGACTGACGCACACGCGCTCATCCTGACTGACGCACACGCGCTCATCCTGACTGACACACACGCGCTCATCCTCAGTGACACACACGCGCTCATCCTCACTGACACACACGCGCTCATCCTCACCGACACACACGCGCTCATCCACAACGACACACACGCGCTCATCCACAACAACACACACGCGCTCATCCTCAGTGACACACATGTGCTCATCCTCACTGACACACAGGCACTCATCCTCACTGACACACACGCACTCATCCACAACGACACACACGCGCTCATCCTCACCGACACACACGCGCTCATCCTCACCGACACACACGCGCTCATCCTCACTGGCACACACGCGCTCATCCACAACAACACACACGCGCTCATCCTCAGTGACACACATGTGCTCATCCTCACTGACACACAGGCACTCATCCTCACTGACACACACGCACTCATCCACAACGACACACACGCGCTCATCCTTACTGAAACAGACGCGCTGATCCTCACCGACACACACGCACTCATCCTCAGTGACACACACGCGCTCATCCTCACTGAAACAGACGCGCTCATCCTCACCGACACACACGCACTCATCCTCAGTGACACACACGCGCTCATCCACAACGACACACACGCGCTCATCCTCAGTGACACACACGCGCTCATCCTCACTGACACACACGCGCTCATCCTCACCGACACACACGCGCTCATCCACAACGACACACACGCGCTCATCCTCAGTGACACACACGCGCTCATCCTCACTGACACACACGCGCTCATCCTCACCGACACACACGCGCTCATCCACAACGACACACACGCGCTCATCCTCACTGACACACACGCGCTCATCCTCACTGAAACACACGCGCTCATCCTCACTGACACACAGGCACTCATCCTCACTGACACACACGCCCTCATCCTCACTGACACACAGGCACTCATCCTCACTGACACACACGCGCTCATCCTCACCAACTCACACGTGCTCATCCACAACGACACACACGCGCTCATCCTCAGTGACACACACGCGCTCATCCTTACTGACACACACACGCTCATCCTCACCGACACACACGCGCTCATCCTCACCGACACACATGTGCTCATCCTCACCGACACACACGCGCTCAAACTGACTGACGCACACGCGCTCATCCTGACTGACGCACACGCGCTCATCCTGACTGACACACACGCGCTCATCCTCAGTGACACACACGCGCTCATCCTCACTGACACACACGCGCTCATCCTCACCGACACACACGCGCTCATCCACAACGACACACACGCGCTCATCCACAACAACACACACGCGCTCATCCTCAGTGACACACATGTGCTCATCCTCACTGACACACAGGCACTCATCCTCACTGACACACACGCACTCATCCACAACGACACACACGCGCTCATCCTCACCGACACACACGCGCTCATCCTCACCGACACACACGCGCTCATCCTCACTGGCACACACGCGCTCATCCACAACAACACACACGCGCTCATCCTCAGTGACACACATGTGCTCATCCTCACTGACACACAGGCACTCATCCTCACTGACACACACGCACTCATCCACAACGACACACACGCGCTCATCCTCACCGACACACACGCGCTCATCCTCACCGACACACACGCGCTCATCCTCACTGGCACACACGCGCTCATCCACAATGACACACACGCGCTCATCCTCAGTGACACACACGCGCTCATCCTCACTGACACACAGGCACTCATCCTCACTGACACACACGCACTCATCCACAACGACACACACGCCCTCATCCTCACCGACACACATGCACTCATCCTCACCGACACACATGCCCTCATCCTCACTGTCACACATGCCCTCATCCTCACCGACACACGCCCTCATCCTCACTGACACACACGCCCTCATCCTCACTGACACACACGCCCTCATCCTCACTGACACTCATGCCCTCATCCTCACCGACACACGCCCTCATCCTCACCGACACTCACGCGCTCATCCCCATTGACACACACATGCTCATCGTCACTGACACGCACGTGCTGATCCTCACCGACACTCACGTCGTCATCCTCACTGACACACACGCGCTCATCGTCACTGACACACACGTGCTCGTCCTCACTGACAAACACGCGCTCAACCACACCGACACACACGTGCTGCTCTTCAGCAACACACACGCGCTCATCCTCACAGACACACACGCGCTCATCCTCACTGACACACACGCGCTCATCCTCACTGACACACACGCGCTCATCCTCACGAACACGTGTTCATCCTCACCGACACACACGCGCTCATCCTCAGTGACACACACGCGCTCATCCTCACTGACACACACGCGCTCATCCTCAGTGACACACACGCGCTCATCCTCACTGACACACACACGCGCTAATCCTCACCGACACACACGCGCTCATCCTCACCGACACACACGCGCTCATCCTCACTGACACACACGCACTCATCCTCACTGACACACACGCGCTCATACACAACAACACACACGCGCTGATCCTCACTGACACACACGCGCTCATCCTCACTGACACACACGCGCTCATCCTCACTGACAAACATGCCCTCATCCTCACCGACACTCACGCGCTCATCCCCATTGACACACAAGTGCAAATCTTCACTGACACACACGCGCTCATCCTCCCCGACACACACGCGCTCATCCTCACTGATGCACACGCCCTCATCCTCACCGACACTCACGCGCTCATCACCATTGACACACAAGTGCCCATCGTCACCGACACACACGCACTCATCCACAACGACACACACGCGGTCATCCACAACGACACACACGCGCTCATCCTCAGAGACACACACGCGCTCATCCTCACCGACACACACGCGCTCATCCTCACTGACACACACGCACTCATCCTCACTGACACACACGCGCTCATCCTCACCGACACACACGCGCTCATCCTCACTGACACACATGCACTCATCCTCACTGACACACACGCGCTCATCCTCACCGACACACACGCGCTCGTCCACAACGACACACACGCGCTCATCCTCAGTGACACACACGCGCTCATCCTCACTGACACACAGGCACTCATCCTCACTGACACACACGCACTCATCCACAACGACACACACGCGCTCATCCTCACCGACACACACGCGCTCATCCTCACCGACACACACGCGCTCATCCTCACTGGCACACACGCGCTCATCCACAATGACACACACGCGCTCATCCTCAGTGACACACACGCGCTCATCCTCACTGACACACAGGCACTCATCCTCACTGACACACACGCACTCATCCACAACGACACACACGCGCTCATCCTCACCGACACACACGCGCTCATCCTCACTGACACACACGCGCTCATCCTCACCGACACACACACGCTCATCCTCACTGACACACATGCGCTCATCCACAACGACACACACGCGCTCATCCTCAGTGACACACACGCGCTCATCCTCACTGACACACACGCGCTCATCCTCAGTGACACACACGCGCTCATCCTCACTGAAACAGACACGCTCATCCTCACCGACACACACGCACTCATCCTCAGTGACACACACGCGCTCATCCTCACTGAAACAGACGCGCTCATCCTCACCGACACACACGCACTCATCCTCAGTGACACACACGCGCTCATCCACAACGACACACACGCGCTCATCCTCAGTGACACACACGCGCTCATCCTCACTGACACACACGCGCTCATCCTCACCGACACACACGCGCTCATCCACAACGACACACACGCGCTCATCCTCACCGACACACACGCGCTCAAACTGACTGACGCACACGCGCTCATCCTGACTGACGCACACGCGCTCATCCTCACCGACACACGCCCTCATCCTCACCGACACATGCCCTCATCGTCACCGACACACGCCCTCTTCCTCACTGAAACACACGCGCTCATCCTCACTGACACACACGCACTCATCCTCACTGACACACACGCACTCATCCTCACCGACACACACGCCCTCATCCTCACTGTCACACATGCACTCATCCTCACCGACACACGCCCTCATCCTCACTGACAAACATGCCCTCATCCTGACCGACACTCATGCGCTCATCCCCATTGACACACATGTGCAAATCGTAACGACACACACGTGCTCATCCTCAATGACGCACACGTGCTCCTCCTCACTGACACAAACGCGCGCATCCTCACCGACACAAACGCGCTCATCCTCAGTGACACACACGCGCTCATCCTCACCGACACACACGCGCTCATCCTCACTGACACACGCGCTCATCCTCACCGACACACACGCGCTCATCCTCACCGACACACAGGCACTCATCCTCACTGACACACGCGCACTCATCCTCACTGACACACACATGCTCATCCTGACTGACGCACATGCGCTCATCCTCACTGACACACGCGCGCTCATCCTCACTGACACACAAGCCCTCATTCTCACTGACACACACGCGCTCATCCTCACAGACACACGCGCCCTCATCCTCACTGACACACACGCGCTCAACCTCACTGACACACCCGCTCTCATCCTCACCGACACACGCCCTCATCCTCACCGACACACGCCCTCATCCTCACTGAAACACACGCGCTCATTCTCACTGACACACACGCACTCATCCTCACCGACACACACGCGCTCATCCTCACTGACACACATGTGCTCATCCTCACTGACACACACGCACTCATCCTCACAGACACACACGCACTCATCCTCACCGACACACACGCCCTCATCCTCACTGACACACATGCCTTCATCCTCACTGACACTCATGCCCTCATCCTCACCGACACACGCCCTCATCCTCACTGACACACATGCCTTCATCCTCACTGACACTCATGCCCTCATCCTCACCGACACACGCCCTCATCCTCACTGACACACATGCCTTCATCCTCACTGACACTCATGCCCTCATCCTCACCGACACACATGCCCTCATCCTCACTGACACACATGCCTTCTTCCTCACTGACACTCATGCCCTCATCCTCACCGACACACGCCCTCATCCTCACTGACACACACGCCCTCATCCTCACCGACACACACGCCCTCATCCTCACCGACACACATGCCCTCATCCTCACTGACACACATGCCTTCATCCTCACTGACACTCATGCCCTCATCCTCACCGACACACGCCCTCATCCTCACAGACACACACGCACTCATCCTCACCGACACACACGCGCTCATCCTCACTGACACACATGCCTTCATCCTCACTGACACTCATGCCCTCATCCTCACCGACACACGCCCTCATCCTCACTGACACACATGCCTTCATCCTCACTGACACTCATGCCCTCATCCTCACCGACACACATGCCCTCATCCTCACTGACACACATGCCTTCATCCTCACTGACACTCATGCCCTCATCCTCACCGACACACGCTCTCATCCTCACTGACACACACGCCCTCATCCTCACTGACACTCATGCCCTCATCCTCACCGACACACGCCCTCATCCTCACCGACACTCACGCGCTCATCCCCATTGACACACACATGCTCATCGTCACTGACACGCACGTGCTGATCCTCACCGACACTCACGTCGTCATCCTCACTGACACACACGCGCTCATCGTCACTGACACACACGTGCTCGTCCTCACTGACAAACACGCGCTCAACCACACCGACACACACGTGCTGCTCTTCAGCGACACACACGCGCTCATCCTCACAGACACACACGCGCTGATCCTCACTGACACACACGCGCTCATCCTCACTGACACACACGCCCTCATCCTCACTGACACACACACGCGCTCATCCTCACAGACACACACGCGCTGATCCTCACTGACACACACGCGCTCATCCTCACTGACACACACGCCCTCATCCTCACTGACACACACGCGCTCATCCTCACTGACACACACGCGCTCATCCTCACTGACACACACGCGCTCATCCTCACTGACACACACGCGCTCATCCTCACTGACACACACACGCGCTAATCCTCACCGACACACACGCGCTCATCCTCACCGACACACACGCGCTCATCCTCACTGACACACACGCACTCATCCTCACTGACAGACACGCGCTCCTCCTCACTGACACACACGCGCTCATCCTCACCGACACACACGCGCTCATCCTCACCGACACACACGCGCTCATCCTCACTGACACACACGCACTCATCCTCACTGACAGACACGCGCTCATCCTCACTGACAAACATGCCCTCATCCTCACCGACACTCACGCGCTCATCACCATTGACACACACGTGCTCCTCCACACTGACACACACGTGCTCATCGTCACCGACACACACGCGCTCATCCTCAGTGACACACACGCGCTCATCCTCACCGACACACACGCGCTCATCCTCACTGACACACGCGCTCATCCACAGCGACACACACGCGCTCATCCTCACCAACACACAGGCACTCATCCTCAGTGACACACACACGCTCATCCTCACCAACTTACACGCGCTCATCCTCACCGACACATACGCACTCATCCTCACTGACACACACACGCTCATCCTCACTGACACACACGCGCTCATCCGCACTGACACACACACGTTCATCCTCACTGACGCACACGCGCTCATCCTCATTCACACGCTCATCCTCACTGACACTCACGTGCTCATCCTGACTGACGCACACGCGCTCATCCTCACTGACACACGCGTGCTCATCCTCACTGACACACGCGCGCTCATTCTCACTGACACACACGCGCTCACCATCACTGACACACAGGCCCTCATCCTCACCGACACACGCCCTCATCCTCACCGACACACGCCCTCATCCTCACTGAAACACACGCGCTCATCCTCACTGACACACACGCACTCATCCTCACTGACACACATGCGCTCATCCTCACCGACACACGCCCTCATCCTCACTGACACACATGCACTCATACTCACCGACACACATGCCCTCATCCTCACCGACACACGCCCTCATCCTCACTGACACACATGCCCTCATCCTGACTGACGCACACGCGCTCATCCTCACCGACACACGCCCTCATCCTCACCGACACTCACGCGCTCATCCTCACCGACACTCACGCGCTCATCCCCAATGACACACACATGCTCATTGTCACTGACACGCACGCGCTGATCCTCACCGACACGCACGTCGTCATCCTCACTGACACACACGCGCTCATCGTCACTGACACACACGTGCTCGACCTCACTGACAAACACGCGCTCAACCACACCGACACACACGTGCTGCTCCTCAGCGGCACACACGCGCTCATCCTCACCGACACACACGCGCTCATCCTCACTGACACACACGCGCTCAACCACACCGACACACACACGCTCATCCTCACGAACACGTGTTCATCCTCACCGACACACACGCGCTCATCCTCAGTGACACACACACGCTCATCCTCACCAACTTACACGCGCTCATCCTCACCGACACATACGCACTCATCCTCACTGACACACACACGCTCATCCTCACTGACGCACACGCGCTCATCCTCATTCACACGCTCATCGTCACTGACACTCACGTGCTCATCCTGACTGACACACACGCGCTCATTCTCACTGACACACACGCGCTCACCATCACTGACACACACGCCCTCATGCTCACCGACACACGCCCTCATGCTCACCGACACACGCCCTCATCCTCACTGAAACACACGCGCTCATCCTCACTGACACACACACGCCCTCATCCTCACTGACACACACGCGCTCATCCTCACCGACACTCGCCCTCATCCTCACCGACACACGCGCTCATCCTCACCGACACTCACGCGCTCATCCTCACTGACACACACATGCTCATTGTCACTGACACGCACGTGCTGATCCTCACCGACACGCACGTCGTCATCCTCACTGACACACACGCGCTCATTCCCATTGACACACACGCGCTCATCGTCACTGACACACACGTGCTCGACCTCACTGACAAACACGCGCTCAACCACACCGACACACACGTGCTGCTCCTCAGCGGCACACACGCGCTCATCCTCACCGACACACACGCGCTCATCCTCACTGACACACACGCGCTCATCCTCACTGACACACACGCGCTCATCCTCACGAACACGTGTTCATCCTCACCGACACACACGCGCTCATCCTCAGTGACACACACGCGCTCATCCTCACCGACACACACGCGCTCATCCTCACTGACACACACGCGCTCATCCTCACTGACACACACGCGCTCATCCTCACTGACACACACGCGCTCATCCTCACGAACACGTGTTCATCCTCACCGACACACACGCGCTCATCCTCAGTGACACACACGCGCTCATCCTCACTGACACACACGCGCTCATCCTCACCGACACACACGCGCTCATCCTCACTGACACACACGCACTCATCCTCACTGACACACACGCACTCATCCACAACGACACACACGCGGTCATCCACAAAGACACACACGCGCTCATCCGCAGTGACACACACACGCTCATCCTCACCGACACACACGCGCTCATCCTCACTGACACACACGCACTCATCCTCACTGACACACACGCGCTCATCCTCCCCGACACACACGCGCTCATCCTCACTGACACACACGCACTCATACTCACTGACACACACGCACTTATCCACAACGACACACACGCGCTCATCCTCACCGACACACACGCGCTCATCCTCACTGACACACACGCGCTCATCCTCACCGACACACACGCGCTCATCCTCACTGACACACACGCGCTCATCCACAACGACACAGACACGCTCATCCTCAGTGACAGACACGCGCTCATCCTCACTGACACACACGCGCTCATCCTCAGTGACACACACGCGCTCATCCTCACTGACACACGCGCTCAACCACAGTGACACACACGCGCTCATCCTCACTGACACACGCGCTCATCCACAACGACACACACGCGCTCATACTCAGTGACACACACGCACTCATCCTCACTGACACACACACGCTCATTCCCATTGACACACACGCGCTCAACCACACCGACACACATTTGCTGCTCCTCAGCGACACACACGCGCTCATCCTCACCGACACACACGCACTCATCCTCACCGACACACACGCACTCATCCTCCCTGACACACACGCGCTCATTCTCACGAACACGTGTTCATCCTCACCGACACACAGGCGGTCATCCTGAGTGACACACACACGCTCATCCTCACCGACACACACGCGCCCATCCTCACCGACACACACGCGCTCATCCTCACTGACACACACGCACTCATCCTCACTGACACACACGCGCTCATCCACACCGACACACACGCGCTCATCCTCACTGACACACACGCACTCATCCTCACTGACACACACGCGCTCATCCACAACGACACACAAGCACTCATCCTCACCGACACACACGTGCTCATCCTCACTGACACACACGCGCTCATCCTCACTGACCCACACGCGCTCATCCTCACTGACACACACGTGCTCATCCTCACCGACACAAACTTGCTCATCCTCACTGACACACACGCGCTCATCCTCACTGACACACACGCGCTCATCCTCACCAACTCAAACGTGCTCATCCTCACCGACACACACGCGCTCATCCTCACTGACACACACGCGCTCATCCTCACTGACACACACGCGCTCATCCTCACTGACACACACGCGCTCATCCTCACCGACACTCACGTGCTCATTCCCATTGACACACACGTGCTCATCGTCACTGACACACACGTGCTCGTCCTCACTGACACACACGCGCTCATCCTCACCGACACACACGCGCTCATCCTCACCGACACACACGCGCTCATCCTCACTGACAAACATGCCCTCATCTTCACCGACACTCACGCGCTCATCACCATTGACACACACGTGCTCCTCCACACTGACACACACGTGCTCATCGTCACCGACACACACGCGCTCATCCTCAGTGACACACACGTGCTCATCCTCACCGACACACACGCGCTCATCCTCACTGACACACGCGCTCATCCACAACGACACACACGCGCTCATCCTCAGTGACACACACACGCTCATCCTCACCAACACACAGGCACTCATCCTCAGTGACACACACACGCTCATCCTCACCAACTTACACGCGCTCATCCTCACCGACACATACGCACTCATCCTCACTGACACACACACGCTCATCCTCACTAACACACACGCGCTCATCCTCACTGACACACACACGTTCATCCTCACTGACGCACACGCGCTCATCCCCATTCACACGCTCATCCTCACTGACACTCACGTGCTCATCCTGACTGACGCACACGCGCTCATCCTCACTGACACACGCGTGCTCATCCTCACTGACACACGCGCGCTCATTCTCACTGACACACACGCGCTCACCATCACTGACACACACGCCCTTATCGTCATCGACACACGCCCTCATCCTCACCGACACACGCCCTCATCCTCACTGAAACACACGCGCTCATCCTCACTGACACACACGCACTGATCCTCACTGACACACATGCGCTCATCCTCACCGACACACGCCCTCATCCTCACTGACACACATGCACTTATCCTCACCGACACACATGCCCTCATCCTCACTGACACACATGCCCTCATCCTCACCGACATACGCCCTCATCCTCACTGACACACATGCCCTCATCCTGACTGACGCACACGCGCTCATCCTCACCGACACACGCGCTCATCCTCACCGACACCCACGCGCTCATCCTCACCGACACTCACGCGCTCATCCCCAATGACACACACATGCTCATTGTCACTGACACGCACGTGCTGATCCTCACCGACACGCACGTCGTCATCCTCACTGACACACACGCGCTCATCGTCACTGACACACACGTGCTCGACCTCACTGACAAACACGCGCTCAACCACAACGACACACACGTGCTGCTCCTCAGCGGCACACACGCGCTCATCCTCACCGACACACACGCGCTCATCCTCACTGACACACACGCGCTCATCCTCACTGACACACACGCGCTCATCCTCACGAACACGTGTTCATCCTCACCGACACACACGCGCTCATCCTCAGTGACACACACGCGCTCATCCTCACCGACACACACGCGCTCATCCTCACTGACACACACGCACTCATCCTCACTGACACACACGCGCTCATCCTCACTGACACACTCGCTCTCATCCTCACTGACACACACGCACTCATCCTCACTGACACACATGCGCTCATCCTCACCGACACACACGCGCTCATCCTCACTGTCACACATGCACTCATCCTCACTGACACACGCCCTCATCCTGACCAACACTCATGCGCTCATCCTCATTGACACACATGTGCAAATCGTAACCGACATTCACGTGCTCATCCTCAATGACGCACACGTGCCCCTCCTCACTGACACACAGGCACTCATCCTCACTGACACACATGCGCTCATCCTCTCTGACACACACGCGCTCATCCACAACGACACACACGCGATCATCCTCACCGACACACACGCGATCATCCTCACCGACACACACGCGCTCATCCTCACTGACAAACATGCCCTCATCTTCACCGACACTCACGCGCTCATCACCATTGACACACACGTGCTCCTCCACACTGACACACACGTGCTCATCGTCACCGACACACACGCGCTCATCCTCAGTGACACACACGTGCTCATCCTCACCGACACACACGCGCTCATCCTCACTGACACACGCGCTCATCCACAACGACACACACGCGCTCATCCTCAGTGACACACACACGCTCATCCTCACCAACACACAGGCACTCATCCTCAGTGACACACACACGCTCATCCTCACCAACTTACACGCGCTCATCCTCACCGACACATACGCACTCATCCTCACTGACACACACACGCTCATCCTCACTAACACACACGCGCTCATCCTCACTGACACACACACGTTCATCCTCACTGACGCACACGCGCTCATCCCCATTCACACGCTCATCCTCACTGACACTCACGTGCTCATCCTGACTGACGCACACGCGCTCATCCTCACTGACACACGCGTGCTCATCCTCACTGACACACGCGCGCTCATTCTCACTGACACACACGCGCTCACCATCACTGACACACACGCCCTTATCGTCATCGACACACGCCCTCATCCTCACCGACACACGCCCTCATCCTCACTGAAACACACGCGCTCATCCTCACTGACACACACGCACTGATCCTCACTGACACACATGCGCTCATCCTCACCGACACACGCCCTCATCCTCACTGACACACATGCACTTATCCTCACCGACACACATGCCCTCATCCTCACTGACACACATGCCCTCATCCTCACCGACATACGCCCTCATCCTCACTGACACACATGCCCTCATCCTGACTGACGCACACGCGCTCATCCTCACCGACACACGCGCTCATCCTCACCGACACCCACGCGCTCATCCTCACCGACACTCACGCGCTCATCCCCAATGACACACACATGCTCATTGTCACTGACACGCACGTGCTGATCCTCACCGACACGCACGTCGTCATCCTCACTGACACACACGCGCTCATCGTCACTGACACACACGTGCTCGACCTCACTGACAAACACGCGCTCAACCACAACGACACACACGTGCTGCTCCTCAGCGGCACACACGCGCTCATCCTCACCGACACACACGCGCTCATCCTCACTGACACACACGCGCTCATCCTCACTGACACACACGCGCTCATCCTCACGAACACGTGTTCATCCTCACCGACACACACGCGCTCATCCTCAGTGACACACACGCGCGCATCCTCACCGACACACACGCGCACATCCTCACCGACACACACGCGCTCATCCTCACTGACACACACGCACTCATCCTCACTGACACACACGCGCTCATCCTCACTGACACACTCGCTCTCATCCTCACTGACACACACGCACTCATCCTCACTGACACACATGCGCTCATCCTCACCGACACACACGCGCTCATCCTCACTGTCACACATGCACTCATCCTCACTGACACACGCCCTCATCCTGACCAACACTCATGCGCTCATCCTCATTGACACACATGTGCAAATCGTAACCGACATTCACGTGCTCATCCTCAATGACGCACACGTGCCCCTCCTCACTGACACACAGGCACTCATCCTCACTGACACACATGCGCTCATCCTCACTGACACACACGCGCTCATCCACAACGACACACACGCGATCATCCTCACCGACACACACGCGATCATCCTCACCGAAACACACGCGCTCATCCTCACTGACAAACATGCCCTCATCCTCACCGACACTCACGCACTCATCCTCACCGACACTCACGCACTCATCCACACCGACACACACGCTCTCATCCTCACCGGCACACACGCTCTCATCCTCACCGACACACACGCACTCATCCTCACCAACTCTCACACGCTCATCCTCACTGACACACACGCGCTCATTCCCATTGACACACACGCGCTCATCCTCACCGACACACACGCGCTCATCGTCACTGACACACACGCACTCATCCTCCCCGACACACACGCGCTCATCCTCACCGACATACACGCACTCATCCTCACTGACACACAGGCACTCATCCTCACTGACACACACGCACTCATCCTCACTGACACACAGGCACTCATCCTCACTGACACACACGCGCTCATCCTCACTGACAAACATGCCCTCATCCTCACCGACACTCACGCACTCATCCTCACCGACACACACGCGCTCATCCTCACCGACACACACGCGCTCATCCTCACTGACACACACGCCCTCATCCTCACCGACACACACGCGCTCATCCTCACTGACATACACGCACTCATCCTCACCAACTCTCACGTGCTCATTCCCATTGACACACACGTGCTCATCGTCACTGACACACACGTGCTCGTACTCACTGACACACACGCGCTCATCCTCACCGACACACACGCGCTCATCCTCACCGACACACACGCGCTCATCCTCACTGACAAACATGCCCTCATCCTCACCGACACTCACGCGCTCATCACCATTGACACACACGTGCTCCTCCACACTGACACACACGTGCTCATCGTCACCGACACACACGCGCTCATCCTCAGTGACACACACGCGCTCATCCTCACCGACACACACGCGCTCATCCTCACTGACACACGCGCTCATCCACAACGACACACACGCGCTCATCCTCAGTGACACACACGCGCTCATCCTCACTGACACACACGCGCTCATTCTCACTGACACACACATGCTCATCCTCAGTGACACACACGCGCTCATCCTCACTGACACACATGCCCTCACCCTCACTGACACACACGCACTCATCCTCACCGACACACACGCGCTCATCCTCACAAACACACGCGCTCATCCTCACTGACACACATGCCCTCATCCTCACTGACACACACGCACTCATCCTCACTGACACACACGCACTCATCCTCACAAACACACGCACTCATCCTCACCGACACACACGCGCTCATCCTCACCGACACACACGCGCTCATCCTCACCGACACACACGCGCTCATCCTCACCGACACACACGCGCTCATCCTCACCGACACACACGCCCTCATCCTCACTGGCACACACGCGCTCATCCTCACTGACACACATGCGCTCATCCTCACTGACACACACGCACTCATCCTCACTGTCACACATGCGCTCATCCTCACTGACACACACGCGCTCATCCTCACTGACACACATGCGCTCATCCTCACTGACACACACGCGCTCATCCTCACTGACACACATGCGCTCATCCTCACTGACACACACGCGCTCATCCTCACTGACACACATGCGCTCATCCTCACTGACACACACGCGCTCATCCTCACTGACACACATGCGCTCATCCTCACCGACACACACGCGCTCATCCTCACCGACACACACGCCCTCATCCTCACTGACACACGCGCTCATCCTCACCAACACACACGCGCTCATCCTCACCGACACACACGCGCTCATCCTCACCGACACCCACGCCCTCATCCTCACTGACACACACGCGCTCATCCTCACTGACACACATGCGCTCATCCTCACCGACACACACGCACTCATCCTCACCGACACACACGCACTCATCCTCACTGACACACACGCACTCATCCTCACCGACACACACGCCCTCATCCTCACCGACACACACGCACTCATCCTCACTGACACACACGCGCTCATCCTCACTGACACACGGCTCATTCTCACGGACACACGCGCTCATCCTCACTGACACACATGCGCTCATCCTCACTGACACACACGCACTCATCCTCACTGACACACACGCACTCATCCTCACCGACACACACGCACTCATCCTCACTGACACACACGCACTCATCCTCACTGACACACACGTGCTCATCCTCACAAACACACGCGCTCATCCTCACCGACACACACGCGCTCATCCTCACTGACACACACGCGCTCATGCTCACCGACACACACGCGCTCATCCTCACTGACACACACGCGCTCATCCTCACCGACACACACGCACTCATCCTCACCGACACACACGCACTCATCCTCCCTGACACACACGCGCTCATTCTCACGAACACGTGTTCATCCTCACCGACACACACGCGCTCATCCTGAGTGACACACACACGCTCATCCTCACCGACACACACGCGCCCATCCTCACCGACACACACGCGCTCATCCTCACTGACACACACGCACTCATCCTCACTGACACACACGCGCTCATCCACACCGACACACACGCGCTCATCCTCACTGACACACACGCACTCATCCTCACTGACACACACGCGCTCATCCACAACGACACACAAGCACTCATCCTCACCGACACACACGTGCTCATCCTCACTGACACACACGCGCTCATCCTCACTGACCCACACGCGCTCATCCTCACTGACACACACGTGCTCATCCTCACCGACACACACTTGCTCATCCTCACTGACACACACGCGCTCATCCTCACTGACACACACGCGCTCATCCTCACCAACTCAAACGTGCTCATCCTCACCGACACACACGCGCTCATCCTCACTGACACACACGCGCTCATCCTCACTGACACACACGCGCTCATCCTCACTGACACACACGCGCTCATCCTCACCGACACTCACGTGCTCATTCCCATTGACACACACGTGCTCATCGTCACTGACACACACGTGCTCGTCCTCACTGACACACACGCGCTCATCCTCACCGACACACACGCGCTCATCCTCACCGACACACACGCGCTCATCCTCACTGACAAACATGCCCTCATCTTCACCGACACTCACGCGCTCATCACCATTGACACACACGTGCTCCTCCACACTGACACACACGTGCTCGTCCTCACTGACACACACGCGCTCATCCTCACCGACACACACGCGCTCATCCTCACCGACACACACGCGCTCATCCTCACTGACAAACATGCCCTCATCTTCACCGACACTCACGCGCTCATCACCATTGACACACACGTGCTCCTCCACACTGACACACACGTGCTCATCGTCACCGACACACACGCGCTCATCCTCAGTGACACACACGTGCTCATCCTCACCGACACACACGCGCTCATCCTCACTGACACACGCGCTCATCCACAACGACACACACGCGCTCATCCTCAGTGACACACACACGCTCATCCTCACCAACACACAGGCACTCATCCTCAGTGACACACACACGCTCATCCTCACCAACTTACACGCGCTCATCCTCACCGACACATACGCACTCATCCTCACTGACACACACACGCTCATCCTCACTAACACACACGCGCTCATCCTCACTGACACACACACGTTCATCCTCACTGACGCACACGCGCTCATCCCCATTCACACGCTCATCCTCACTGACACTCACGTGCTCATCCTGACTGACGCACACGCGCTCATCCTCACTGACACACGCGTGCTCATCCTCACTGACACACGCGCGCTCATTCTCACTGACACACACGCGCTCACCATCACTGACACACACGCCCTTATCGTCATCGACACACGCCCTCATCCTCACCGACACACGCCCTCATCCTCACTGAAACACACGCGCTCATCCTCACTGACACACACTCACTGATCCTCACTGACACACATGCGCTCATCCTCACCGACACACGCCCTCATCCTCACTGACACACATGCACTTATCCTCACCGACACACATGCCCTCATCCTCACTGACACACATGCCCTCATCCTCACCGACATACGCCCTCATCCTCACTGACACACATGCCCTCATCCTGACTGACGCACACGCGCTCATCCTCACCGACACACGCGCTCATCCTCACCGACACCCACGCGCTCATCCTCACCGACACTCACGCGCTCATCCCCAATGACACACACATGCTCATTGTCACTGACACGCACGTGCTGATCCTCACCGACACGCACGTCGTCATCCTCACTGACACACACGCGCTCATCGTCACTGACACACACGTGCTCGACCTCACTGACAAACACGCGCTCAACCACAACGACACACACGTGCTGCTCCTCAGCGGCACACACGCGCTCATCCTCACCGACACACACGCGCTCATCCTCACTGACACACACGCGCTCATCCTCACTGACACACACGCGCTCATCCTCACGAACACGTGTTCATCCTCACCGACACACACGCGCTCATCCTCAGTGACACACACGCGCGCATCCTCACCGATACACACGCGCACATCCTCACCGACACACACGCGCTCATCCTCACTGACACACACGCACTCATCCTCACTGACACACACGCGCTCATCCTCACTGACACACTCGCTCTCATCCTCACTGACACACACGCACTCATCCTCACTGACACACATGCGCTCATCCTCACCGACACACACGCGCTCATCCTCACTGTCACACATGCACTCATCCTCACTGACACACGCCCTCATCCTGACCAACACTCATGCGCTCATCCTCATTGACACACATGTGCAAATCGTAACCGACATTCACGTGCTCATCCTCAATGACGCACACGTGCCCCTCCTCACTGACACACAGGCACTCATCCTCACTGACACACATGCGCTCATCCTCACTGACACACACGCGCTCATCCACAACGACACACACGCGATCATCCTCACCGACACACACGCGATCATCCTCACCGACACACACGCGCTCATCCTCACTGACAAACATGCCCTCATCCTCACCGACACTCACGCACTCATCCTCACCGACACTCACGCACTCATCCACACCGACACACACGCTCTCATCCTCACCGACACACACGCTCTCATCCTCACCGACACACACGCACTCATCCTCACCAACTCTCACGTGCTCATCCTCACTGACACACACGCGCTCATTCCCATTGACACACACGCGCTCATCCTCACCGACACACACGCGCTCATCGTCACTGACACACACGCACTCATCCTCCCCGACACACACGCGCTCATCCTCACCGACATACACGCACTCATCCTCACTGACACACAGGCACTCATCCTCACTGACACACACGCACTCATCCTCACTGACACACAGGCACTCATCCTCACTGACACACACGCGCTCATCCTCACTGACAAACATGCCCTCATCCTCACCGACACTCACGCACTCATCCTCACCGACACACACGCGCTCATCCTCACCGACACACACGCGCTCATCCTCACTGACACACACGCCCTCATCCTCACCGACACACACGCGCTCATCCTCACTGACATACACGCACTCATCCTCACCAACTCTCACGTGCTCATTCCCATTGACACACACGTGCTCATCGTCACTGACACACACGTGCTCGTACTCACTGACACACACGCGCTCATCCTCACCGACACACACGCGCTCATCCTCACCGACACACACGCGCTCATCCTCACTGACAAACATGCCCTCATCCTCACCGACACTCACACGCTCATCACCATTGACACACACGTGCTCCTCCACACTGACACACACGTGCTCATCGTCACCGACACACACGCGCTCATCCTCAGTGACACACACGCGCTCATCCTCACCGACACACACGCGCTCATCCTCACTGACACACGCGCTCATCCACAACGACACACACGCGCTCATCCTCAGTGACACACACGCGCTCATCCTCACTGACACACACGCGCTCATTCTCACTGACACACACACGCTCATCCTCAGTGACACACACGCGCTCATCCTCACTGACACACATGCACTCATCCTCACCGACACACACGCGCTCATCCTCACAAACACACGCGCTCATCCTCACTGACACACATGCCCTCATCCTCACTGACACACACGCACTCATCCTCACTGACACACACGCACTCATCCTCACAAACACACGCACTCATCCTCACCGACACACACGCGCTCATCCTCACCGACACACACGCGCTCATCCTCACCGACACACACGCGCTCATCCTCACCGACACACACGCGCTCATCCTCACCGACACACACGCCCTCATCCTCACTGACACACACGCGCTCATCCTCACTGACACACATGCGCTCATCCTCACTGACACACACGCACTCATCCTCACTGTCACACATGCGCTCATCCTCACTGACACACACGCGCTCATCCTCACTGACACACATGCGCTCATCCTCACTGACACACACGCGCTCATCCTCACTGACACACATGCGCTCATCCTCACTGACACACACGCGCTCATCCTCACTGACACACATGCGCTCATCCTCACTGACACACACGCGCTCATCCTCACTGACACACATGCGCTCATCCTCACCGACACACACGCGCTCATCCTCACCGACACACACGCCCTCATCCTCACTGACACACACGCGCTCATCCTCACCAACACACACGCGCTCATCCTCACCGACACACACGCGCTCATCCTCACCGACACACACGCCCTCATCCTCACTGACACACACGCGCTCATCCTCACTGACACACATGCGCTCATCCTCACCGACACACATGCACTCATCCTCACCGACTCACACGCACTCATCCTCACTGACACACACGCACTCATCCTCACCGACACACACGCCCTCATCCTCACCGACACACACGCACTCATCCTCACTGACACACACGCGCTCATCCTCACTGACACACGGCTCATTCTCACGGACACACGCGCTCATCCTCACTGACACACATGCGCTCATCCTCACTGACACACACGCACTCATCCTCACTGACACACACGCACTCATCCTCACCGACACACACGCACTCATCCTCACTGACACACACGCACTCATCCTCACTGACACACACGTGCTCATCCACACAAACACACGCGCTCATCCTCACCGACACACACGCGCTCATCCTCACTGACACACACGCGCTCATGCTCACCGACACACACGCGCTCATCCTCACTGACACACACGCGCTCATCCTCACCGACACACACGCACTCACCCTCACTGACACACACGCGCTCATCCTCACCGACACACACGCACTCATCCTCACCGACACACACGCGCTCATCCTCACTGACACACACGCGCTCATCCTCACCGACACACACGCACTCACCCTCACTGACACACACGCGCTCATCCTCACCGACACACACGCACTCACCCTCACCGACACACACGCGCTCATCCTCACTGACACACACGCGCTCATCCTCACCGACACACACGCACTCACCCTCACTGACACACACGCACTCATCCTCACTGACACACACGCACTCATCCTCACTGACACACACGCACTCATCCTCACTGACACACACGCCCTCATCCTCACTGACACACACGCACTCATCCTCACCGACACACACGCACTCATCCTCACTGACACACACGCACTCATCCTCACTGACACACACGCACTCATCCTCACTGACACACACGCACTCATCCTCACTGACACACACGCACTCATCCTCACTGACACACATGCCCTCATCCTCACTGACACACACGCGCTCATCCTCACCGACACACATGCACTTATCCTCACCGACACACATGCCCTCATCCTCACTGACACACATGCCCTCATCCTCACCGACATACGCCCTCATCCTCACTGACACACATGCCCTCATCCTGACTGACGCACACGCGCTCATCCTCACCGACACACGCGCTCATCCTCACCGACACCCACGCGCTCATCCTCACCGACACTCACGCGCTCATCCCCAATGACACACACATGCTCATTGTCACTGACACGCACGTGCTGATCCTCACCGACACGCACGTCGTCATCCTCACTGACACACACGCGCTCATCGTCACTGACACACACGTGCTCGACCTCACTGACAAACACGCGCTCAACCACAACGACACACACGTGCTGCTCCTCAGCGGCACACACGCGCTCATCCTCACCGACACACACGCGCTCATCCTCACTGACACACACGCGCTCATCCTCACTGACACACACGCGCTCATCCTCACGAACACGTGTTCATCCTCACCGACACACACGCGCTCATCCTCAGTGACACACACGCGCGCATCCTCACCGACACACACGCGCACATCCTCACCGACACACACGCGCTCATCCTCACTGACACACACGCACTCATCCTCACTGACACACACGCGCTCATCCTCACTGACACACTCGCTCTCATCCTCACTGACACACACGCACTCATCCTCACTGACACACATGCGCTCATCCTCACCGACACACACGCGCTCATCCTCACTGTCACACATGCACTCATCCTCACTGACACACGCCCTCATCCTGACCAACACTCATGCGCTCATCCTCATTGACACACATGTGCAAATCGTAACCGACATTCACGTGCTCATCCTCAATGACGCACACGTGCCCCTCCTCACTGACACACAGGCACTCATCCTCACTGACACACATGCGCTCATCCTCACTGACACACACGCGCTCATCCACAACGACACACACGCGATCATCCTCACCGACACACACGCGATCATCCTCACCGAAACACACGCGCTCATCCTCACTGACAAACATGCCCTCATCCTCACCGACACTCACGCACTCATCCTCACCGACACTCACGCACTCATCCACACCGACACACACGCTCTCATCCTCACCGGCACACACGCTCTCATCCTCACCGACACACACGCACTCATCCTCACCAACTCTCACACGCTCATCCTCACTGACACACACGCGCTCATTCCCATTGACACACACGCGCTCATCCTCACCGACACACACGCGCTCATCGTCACTGACACACACGCACTCATCCTCCCCGACACACACGCGCTCATCCTCACCGACATACACGCACTCATCCTCACTGACACACAGGCACTCATCCTCACTGACACACACGCACTCATCCTCACTGACACACAGGCACTCATCCTCACTGACACACACGCGCTCATCCTCACTGACAAACATGCCCTCATCCTCACCGACACTCACGCACTCATCCTCACCGACACACACGCGCTCATCCTCACCGACACACACGCGCTCATCCTCACTGACACACACGCCCTCATCCTCACCGACACACACGCGCTCATCCTCACTGACATACACGCACTCATCCTCACCAACTCTCACGTGCTCATTCCCATTGACACACACGTGCTCATCGTCACTGACACACACGTGCTCGTACTCACTGACACACACGCGCTCATCCTCACCGACACACACGCGCTCATCCTCACCGACACACACGCGCTCATCCTCACTGACAAACATGCCCTCATCCTCACCGACACTCACGCGCTCATCACCATTGACACACACGTGCTCCTCCACACTGACACACACGTGCTCATCGTCACCGACACACACGCGCTCATCCTCAGTGACACACACGCGCTCATCCTCACCGACACACACGCGCTCATCCTCACTGACACACGCGCTCATCCACAACGACACACACGCGCTCATCCTCAGTGACACACACGCGCTCATCCTCACTGACACACACGCGCTCATTCTCACTGACACACACATGCTCATCCTCAGTGACACACACGCGCTCATCCTCACTGACACACATGCCCTCACCCTCACTGACACACACGCACTCATCCTCACCGACACACACGCGCTCATCCTCACAAACACACGCGCTCATCCTCACTGACACACATGCCCTCATCCTCACTGACACACACGCACTCATCCTCACTGACACACACGCACTCATCCTCACAAACACACGCACTCATCCTCACCGACACACACGCGCTCATCCTCACCGACACACACGCGCTCATCCTCACCGACACACACGCGCTCATCCTCACCGACACACACGCGCTCATCCTCACCGACACACACGCCCTCATCCTCACTGACACACACGCGCTCATCCTCACTGACACACATGCGCTCATCCTCACTGACACACACGCACTCATCCTCACTGTCACACATGCGCTCATCCTCACTGACACACACGCGCTCATCCTCACTGACACACATGCGCTCATCCTCACTGACACACACGCGCTCATCCTCACTGACACACATGCGCTCATCCTCACTGACACACACGCGCTCATCCTCACTGACACACATGCGCTCATCCTCACTGACACACACGCGCTCATCCTCACTGACACACATGCGCTCATCCTCACCGACACACACGCGCTCATCCTCACCGACACACACGCCCTCATCCTCACTGACACACGCGCTCATCCTCACCAACACACACGCGCTCATCCTCACCGACACACACGCGCTCATCCTCACCGACACCCACGCCCTCATCCTCACTGACACACACGCGCTCATCCTCACTGACACACATGCGCTCATCCTCACCGACACACACGCACTCATCCTCACCGACACACACGCACTCATCCTCACTGACACACACGCACTCATCCTCACCGACACACACGCCCTCATCCTCACCGACACACACGCACTCATCCTCACTGACACACACGCGCTCATCCTCACTGACACACGGCTCATTCTCACGGACACACGCGCTCATCCTCACTGACACACATGCGCTCATCCTCACTGACACACACGCACTCATCCTCACTGACACACACGCACTCATCCTCACCGACACACACGCACTCATCCTCACTGACACACACGCACTCATCCTCACTGACACACACGTGCTCATCCTCACAAACACACGCGCTCATCCTCACCGACACACACGCGCTCATCCTCACTGACACACACGCGCTCATGCTCACCGACACACACGCGCTCATCCTCACTGACACACACGCGCTCATCCTCACCGACACACACGCACTCATCCTCACCGACACACACGCACTCATCCTCCCTTACACACACGCGCTCATTCTCACGAACACGTGTTCATCCTCACCGACACACACGCGCTCATCCTGAGTGACACACACACGCTCATCCTCACCGACACACACGCGCCCATCCTCACCGACACACACGCGCTCATCCTCACTGACACACACGCACTCATCCTCACTGACACACACGCGCTCATCCACACCGACACACACGCGCTCATCCTCACTGACACACACGCACTCATCCTCACTGACACACACGCGCTCATCCACAACGACACACAAGCACTCATCCTCACCGACACACACGTGCTCATCCTCACTGACACACACGCGCTCATCCTCACTGACCCACACGCGCTCATCCTCACTGACACACACGTGCTCATCCTCACCGACACACACTTGCTCATCCTCACTGACACACACGCGCTCATCCTCACTGACACACACGCGCTCATCCTCACCAACTCAAACGTGCTCATCCTCACCGACACACACGCGCTCATCCTCACTGACACACACGCGCTCGTCCTCACTGACACACACGCGCTCATCCTCACTGACACACACGCGCTCATCCTCACCGACACTCACGTGCTCATTCCCATTGACACACACGTGCTCATCGTCACTGACACACACGTGCTCGTCCTCACTGACACACACGCGCTCATCCTCACCGACACACACGCGCTCATCCTCACCGACACACACGCGCTCATCCTCACTGACAAACATGCCCTCATCTTCACCGACACTCACGCGCTCATCACCATTGACACACACGTGCTCCTCCACACTGACACACACGTGCTCGTCCTCACTGACACACACGCGCTCATCCTCACCGACACACACGCGCTCATCCTCACCGACACACACGCGCTCATCCTCACTGACAAACATGCCCTCATCTTCACCGACACTCACGCGCTCATCACCATTGACACACACGTGCTCCTCCACACTGACACACACGTGCTCATCGTCACCGACACACACGCGCTCATCCTCAGTGACACACACGTGCTCATCCTCACCGACACACACGCGCTCATCCTCACTGACACACGCGCTCATCCACAACGACACACACGCGCTCATCCTCAGTGACACACACACGCTCATCCTCACCAACACACAGGCACTCATCCTCAGTGACACACACACGCTCATCCTCACCAACTTACACGCGCTCATCCTCACCGACACATACGCACTCATCCTCACTGACACACACACGCTCATCCTCACTAACACACACGCGCTCATCCTCACTGACACACACACGTTCATCCTCACTGACGCACACGCGCTCATCCCCATTCACACGCTCATCCTCACTGACACTCACGTGCTCATCCTGACTGACGCACACGCGCTCATCCTCACTGACACACGCGTGCTCATCCTCACTGACACACGCGCGCTCATTCTCACTGACACACACGCGCTCACCATCACTGACACACACGCCCTTATCGTCATCGACACACGCCCTCATCCTCACCGACACACGCCCTCATCCTCACTGAAACACACGCGCTCATCCTCACTGACACACACTCACTGATCCTCACTGACACACATGCGCTCATCCTCACCGACACACGCCCTCATCCTCACTGACACACATGCACTTATCCTCACCGACACACATGCCCTCATCCTCACTGACACACATGCCCTCATCCTCACCGACATACGCCCTCATCCTCACTGACACACATGCCCTCATCCTGACTGACGCACACGCGCTCATCCTCACCGACACACGCGCTCATCCTCACCGACACCCACGCGCTCATCCTCACCGACACTCACGCGCTCATCCCCAATGACACACACATGCTCATTGTCACTGACACGCACGTGCTGATCCTCACCGACACGCACGTCGTCATCCTCACTGACACACACGCGCTCATCGTCACTGACACACACGTGCTCGACCTCACTGACAAACACGCGCTCAACCACAACGACACACACGTGCTGCTCCTCAGCGGCACACACGCGCTCATCCTCACCGACACACACGCGCTCATCCTCACTGACACACACGCGCTCATCCTCACTGACACACACGCGCTCATCCTCACGAACACGTGTTCATCCTCACCGACACACACGCGCTCATCCTCAGTGACACACACGCGCGCATCCTCACCGATACACACGCGCACATCCTCACCGACACACACGCGCTCATCCTCACTGACACACACGCACTCATCCTCACTGACACACACGCGCTCATCCTCACTGACACACTCGCTCTCATCCTCACTGACACACACGCACTCATCCTCACTGACACACATGCGCTCATCCTCACCGACACACACGCGCTCATCCTCACTGTCACACATGCACTCATCCTCACTGACACACGCCCTCATCCTGACCAACACTCATGCGCTCATCCTCATTGACACACATGTGCAAATCGTAACCGACATTCACGTGCTCATCCTCAATGACGCACACGTGCCCCTCCTCACTGACACACAGGCACTCATCCTCACTGACACACATGCGCTCATCCTCACTGACACACACGCGCTCATCCACAACGACACACACGCGATCATCCTCACCGACACACACGCGATCATCCTCACCGACACACACGCGCTCATCCTCACTGACAAACATGCCCTCATCCTCACCGACACTCACGCACTCATCCTCACCGACACTCACGCACTCATCCACACCGACACACACGCTCTCATCCTCACCGACACACACGCTCTCATCCTCACCGACACACACGCACTCATCCTCACCAACTCTCACGCGCTCATCCTCACTGACACACACGCGCTCATTCCCATTGACACACACGCGCTCATCCTCACCGACACACACGCGCTCATCGTCACTGACACACACGCACTCATCCTCCCCGACACACACGCGCTCATCCTCACCGACATACACGCACTCATCCTCACTGACACACAGGCACTCATCCTCACTGACACACACGCACTCATCCTCACTGACACACAGGCACTCATCCTCACTGACACACACGCGCTCATCCTCACTGACAAACATGCCCTCATCCTCACCGACACTCACGCACTCATCCTCACCGACACACACGCGCTCATCCTCACCGACACACACGCGCTCATCCTCACTGACACACACGCCCTCATCCTCACCGACACACACGCGCTCATCCTCACTGACATACACGCACTCATCCTCACCAACTCTCACGTGCTCATTCCCATTGACACACACGTGCTCATCGTCACTGACACACACGTGCTCGTACTCACTGACACACACGCGCTCATCCTCACCGACACACACGCGCTCATCCTCACCGACACACACGCGCTCATCCTCACTGACAAACATGCCCTCATCCTCACCGACACTCACACGCTCATCACCATTGACACACACGTGCTCCTCCACACTGACACACACGTGCTCATCGTCACCGACACACACGCGCTCATCCTCAGTGACACACACGCGCTCATCCTCACCGACACACACGCGCTCATCCTCACTGACACACGCGCTCATCCACAACGACACACACGCGCTCATCCTCAGTGACACACACGCGCTCATCCTCACTGACACACACGCGCTCATTCTCACTGACACACACACGCTCATCCTCAGTGACACACACGCGCTCATCCTCACTGACACACGCGCTCATCCACAACGACACACACGCGCTCATCCTCAGTGACACACACGCGCTCATCCTCACTGACACACACGCGCTCATTCTCACTGACACACACGCCCTCATCCTCACTGACACACACGCGCTCATCCTCACTGACACACATGCGCTCATCCTCACTGACACACACGCACTCATCCTCACTGTCACACATGCGCTCATCCTCACTGACACACACGCGCTCATCCTCACTGACACACATGCGCTCATCCTCACTGACACACACGCGCTCATCCTCACTGACACACATGCGCTCATCCTCACTGACACACACGCGCTCATCCTCACTGACACACATGCGCTCATCCTCACTGACACACACGCGCTCATCCTCACTGACACACATGCGCTCATCCTCACCGACACACACGCGCTCATCCTCACCGACACACACGCCCTCATCCTCACTGACACACACGCGCTCATCCTCACCAACACACACGCGCTCATCCTCACCGACACACACGCGCTCATCCTCACCGACACACACGCCCTCATCCTCACTGACACACACGCGCTCATCCTCACTGACACACATGCGCTCATCCTCACCGACACACATGCACTCATCCTCACCGACTCACACGCACTCATCCTCACTGACACACACGCACTCATCCTCACCGACACACACGCCCTCATCCTCACCGACACACACGCACTCATCCTCACTGACACACACGCGCTCATCCTCACTGACACACGGCTCATTCTCACGGACACACGCGCTCATCCTCACTGACACACATGCGCTCATCCTCACTGACACACACGCACTCATCCTCACTGACACACACGCACTCATCCTCACCGACACACACGCACTCATCCTCACTGACACACACGCACTCATCCTCACTGACACACACGTGCTCATCCACACAAACACACGCGCTCATCCTCACCGACACACACGCGCTCATCCTCACTGACACACACGCGCTCATGCTCACCGACACACACGCGCTCATCCTCACTGACACACACGCGCTCATCCTCACCGACACACACGCACTCACCCTCACTGACACACACGCGCTCATCCTCACCGACACACACGCACTCATCCTCACCGACACACACGCGCTCATCCTCACTGACACACACGCGCTCATCCTCACCGACACACACGCACTCACCCTCACTGACACACACGCGCTCATCCTCACCGACACACACGCACTCACCCTCACCGACACACACGCGCTCATCCTCACTGACACACACGCGCTCATCCTCACCGACACACACGCGCTCACCCTCACTGACACACACGCACTCATCCTCACTGACACACACGCACTCATCCTCACTGACACACACGCACTCATCCTCACTGACACACACGCCCTCATCCTCACTGACACACACGCACTCATCCTCACCGACACACACGCACTCATCCTCACTGACACACACGCACTCATCCTCACTGACACACACGCACTCATCCTCACTGACACACACGCACTCATCCTCACTGACACACACGCACTCATCCTCACTGACACACATGCCCTCATCCTCACTGACACACACGCGCTCATCCTCACCGACACACACGCACTCATACTCACTGACACACACGCACTCATCCTCACTGACACACACGCACTCATCCTCACCGACACACACGCACTCATCCTCACTGACACACACGCACTCATCCTCACTGACACACACGCACTCATCCTCACAAACTCACGCCCTCATCCTCACCGACACACACGCACTCATCCTCACTGACACACACGCACTCATCCTCACTGACAGACACGCACTCATCCTCACTGACACACACGCACTCATCCTCACTGACACACACGCACTCATTCTCACTGACACACATGCCCTCATCCTCACTGACACACACGCGCTTATCCTCACTGACACACACGCACTCATCCTCACCGACACACACGCACTCATCCTCACCGACACACACGCGCTCATCCTCACTGACACACACGCACTCATCCTCACCGACACACACGCCCTCATCCTCACCGACACACACGCACTCATCCTCACCGACACACACGTGCTCATCCTCACTGACACACACGCACTCATCCTCACCGACGCACACGCACTCATCCTCACTGACACACACACGCTCATCCTCACCGACACTCACGCGCTCATCCTCACTGACACACACGCACTCATCCTCACTGACACACACGCACTCATCCTCACAAACACACGCGCTCATCCTCACTGACACACACGCACTCATCCTCACTGACACACACGCGCTCATCCTCACTGACACACACGCACTCATCCTCACCGACACACACGCACTCATCCTCACTGACACACACACGCTCATCCTCACCGACACTCACGCGCTCATCCTCACTGACACACACACGCTCATCCTCACCGACACTCACGCGCTCATCCTCACTGACACACACGCACTCATCCTCACTGACACTCACACGCTCATCCTCACCGACACTCACGCACTCATCCTCACTGACACACACGCACTCATCCTCACTGACACACACACGCTCATCCTCACCGACACTCACGCGCTCATCCTCACTGACACACACGCACTCATCCTCACTGACACTCACACGCTCATCCTCACCGACACTCACGCACTCATCCTCACTGACACACACGCACTCATCCTCACTGACACACACACGCTCATCCTCACCGACACTCACACGCTCATCCTCACCGACACTCACGCACTCATCCTCACCAACACTCACACGCTCATCCTCACTGACACACACGCACTCATCCTCACTGACACTCACACGCTCATCCTCACTGTCACACACGCGCTCATCCTCACCGACACTCACGCACTCATCCTCACTGACACACACGCACTCATCCTCACTGACACACACACGCTCATCCTCACCGACACTCACACGCTCATCCTCACTGACACACACGCACTCATCCTCACTGACACACACACGCTCATCCTCACCGACACTCACACGCTCATCCTCACTGACACACACGCGCTCATCCTCACTGACAGACACGCACTCATCCTCACTGACACACACGCACTCATCCTCACTGACACACACGCACTCATCCTCACCGACACACACGCACTCATCCTCACTGACACACACACGCTCATCCTCACCGACACTCACGCGCTCATCCTCACTGACACACACACGCTCATCCTCACCGACACTCACGCGCTCATCCTCACTGACACACACGCACTCATCCTCACTGACACTCACACGCTCATCCTCACCGACACTCACGCACTCATCCTCACTGACACACACGCACTCATCCTCACTGACACACACACGCTCATCCTCACCGACACTCACGCGCTCATCCTCACTGACACACACGCACTCATCCTCACTGACACTCACACGCTCATCCTCACCGACACTCACGCACTCATCCTCACTGACACACACGCACTCATCCTCACTGACACACACACGCTCATCCTCACCGACACTCACACGCTCATCCTCACCGACACTCACGCACTCATCCTCACCAACACTCACACGCTCATCCTCACTGACACACACGCACTCATCCTCACTGACACTCACACGCTCATCCTCACTGTCACACACGCGCTCATCCTCACCGACACTCACGCACTCATCCTCACTGACACACACGCACTCATCCTCACTGACACACACACGCTCATCCTCACCGACACTCACACGCTCATCCTCACTGACACACACGCACTCATCCTCACTGACACACACACGCTCATCCTCACCGACACTCACACGCTCATCCTCACTGACACACACGCGCTCATCCTCACTGACAGACACGCACTCATCCTCACTGACACACACGCACTCATCCTCACTGACACACACGCACTCATCCTCACAAACACACGCGCTCATCCTCACTGACACACACGCGCTCATCCTCACTGACACACACGCGCTCATCCTCACAAACACACGCGCTCATCCTCACTGACACACACGCGCTCATCCTCACTGACACACATGCGCTCATCCTCACCGACACACGCCCTCATCCTCACTGACACACATGCACTCATCCTCACCAACACACATGCCCTCATCCTCACCGACACACGCCCTCATCCTCACCGACACTCACGCGCTCATCCTCACCGACACTCACGCGCTCATCCCCAATGACACACACATGCTCATTGTCACTGACACGCACGCGCTGATCCTCACCGACACGCACGTCGTCATCCTCACTGACACACACGCGCTCATCGTCACTGACACACACGTGCTCGACCTCACTGACAAACACGCGCTCAACCACACCGACACACACGTGCTGCTCCTCAGCGGCACACACGCGCTCATCCTCACCGACACACACGCGCTCATCCTCACTGACACACACGCGCTCAACCACACCGACACACACACGCTCATCCTCACGAACACGTGTTCATCCTCACCGACACACACGCGCTCATCCTCAGTGACACACACGCGCGCATCCTCACCGACACACATGCGCTCATCCTCACCGACACACACCCGCTCATCCTCACTGACACACACGCACTCATCCTCACTGACACACACGCACTCATCCTCAACGACACACACGCGCTCATCCACAACGACACACACGTGCTCATCCTCAGTGACATACACGCGGTCATCCTCACCGACACACACGCGCTCATCCTCACTGACACACACGCACTCATCCTCACTGACACACACGCGCTCATCCTCACTGACACACACGCACTCATCCACAACGACACACACGCGCTCATCCACAACGACACACACGCGCTCATCCTCAGTGACACACACACGCTCATCCTCACCAACTTACACGCGCTCATCCTCACCGACACATACGCACTCATCCTCACTGACACACACACGCTCATCCTCACTGACGCACACGCGCTCATCCTCATTCACACGCTCATTCTCACTGACACACACGCGCTCACCATCACTGACACACACGCCCTCATGCTCACCGACACCCGCCCTCATGCTCACCGACACACGCCCTCATCCTCACTGAAACACACGCGCTCATCCTCACTGACACACACACGCCCTCATCCTCACTGACACACACGCGCTCATCCTCACCGACACTCGCCCTCATCCTCACCGACACACGCGCTCATCCTCACCGACACTCACGCGCTCATCCTCACTGACACACACATGCTCATTGTCACTGACACGCACGTGCTGATCCTCACCGACACGCACGTCGTCATCCTCACTGACACACACGCGCTCATTCCCATTGACACACACGCGCTCATCGTCACTGACACACACGTGCTCGACCTCACTGACAAACACGCGCTCAACCACACCGACACACACATGCTGCTCCTCAGCGGCACACACGCGCTCATCCTCACCGACACACACGCGCTCATCCTCACTGACACACACGCGCTCATCCTCACTGACACACACGCGCTCATCCTCACGAACACGTGTTCATCCTCACCGACACACACGCGCTCATCCTCAGTGACACACAAGCGCTCATCCTCACCGACACACACGCGCTCATCCTCACTGACACACACGCGCTCATCCTCACTGACACACACGCGCTCATCCTCACTGACACACACGCGCTCATCCTCACGAACACGTGTTCATCCTCACCGACACACACGCGCTCATCCTCAGTGACACACACGCGCTCATCCTCACTGACACACACGCGCTCATCCTCACCGACACACACGCGCTCATCCTCACTGACACACACGCACTCATCCTCACTGACACACACGCACTCATCCACAACGACACACACGCGGTCATCCACAAAGACACACACGCGCTCATCCGCAGTGACACACACGCGCTCATCCTCACCGACACACACGCGCTCATCCTCACTGACACACACGCACTCATCCTCACTGACACACACGCGCTCATCCTCCCCGACACACACGCGCTCATCCTCACCGACACACGCCCTCATCCTCACTGACACACATGCGCTCATCCTCACCGACACACGCCCTCATCCTCACTGACACACATGCACTCATCCTCACCGACACACATGCCCTCATCCTCACCGACACACGCCCTCATCCTCACCGACACTCACGCGCTCATCCTCACCGACACTCACGCGCTCATCCCCAATGACACACACATGCTCATTGTCACTGACACGCACGCGCTGATCCTCACCGACACGCACGTCGTCATCCTCACTGACACACACGCGCTCATCGTCACTGACACACACGTGCTCGACCTCACTGACAAACACGCGCTCAACCACACCGACACACACGTGCTGCTCCTCAGCGGCACACACGCGCTCATCCTCACCGACACACACGCGCTCATCCTCACTGACACACACGCGCTCAACCACACCGACACACACACGCTCATCCTCACGAACACGTGTTCATCCTCACCGACACACACGCGCTCATCCTCAGTGACACACACGCGCGCATCCTCACCGACACACATGCGCTCATCCTCACCGACACACACCCGCTCATCCTCACTGACACACACGCACTCATCCTCACTGACACACACGCACTCATCCTCAACGACACACACGCGCTCATCCACAACGACACACACGTGCTCATCCTCAGTGACATACACGCGGTCATCCTCACCGACACACACGCGCTCATCCTCACTGACACACACGCACTCATCCTCACTGACACACACGCGCTCATCCTCACTGACACACACGCACTCATCCACAACGACACACACGCGCTCATCCACAACGACACACACGCGCTCATCCTCAGTGACACACACACGCTCATCCTCACCAACTTACACGCGCTCATCCTCACCGACACATACGCACTCATCCTCACTGACACACACACGCTCATCCTCACTGACGCACACGCGCTCATCCTCATTCACACGCTCATCGTCACTGACACTCACGTGCTCATCCTGACTGACACACACGCGCTCATTCTCACTGACACACACGCGCTCACCATCACTGACACACACGCCCTCATGCTCACCGACACACGCCCTCATGCTCACCGACACACGCCCTCATCCTCACTGAAACACACGCGCTCATCCTCACTGAAACACACACGCCCTCATCCTCACTGACACACACGCGCTCATCCTCACCGACACTCGCCCTCATCCTCACCGACACACGCGCTCATCCTCACCGACACTCACGCGCTCATCCTCACTGACACACACATGCTCATTGTCACTGACACGCACGTGCTGATCCTCACCGACACGCACGTCGTCATCCTCACTGACACACACGCGCTCATTCCCATTGACACACACGCGCTCATCGTCACTGACACACACGTGCTCGACCTCACTGACAAACACGCGCTCAACCACACCGACACACACATGCTGCTCCTCAGCGGCACACACGCGCTCATCCTCACCGACACACACGCGCTCATCCTCACTGACACACACGCGCTCATCCTCACTGACACACACGCGCTCATCCTCACGAACACGTGTTCATCCTCACCGACACACACGCGCTCATCCTCAGTGACACACAAGCGCTCATCCTCACCGACACACACGCGCTCATCCTCACTGACACACACGCGCTCATCCTCACTGACACACACGCGCTCATCCTCACTGACACACACGCGCTCATCCTCACGAACACGTGTTCATCCTCACCGACACACACGCGCTCATCCTCAGTGACACACACGCGCTCATCCTCACTGACACACACGCGCTCATCCTCACCGACACACACGCGCTCATCCTCACTGACACACACGCACTCATCCTCACTGACACACACGCACTCATCCACAACGACACACACGCGGTCATCCACAAAGACACACACGCGCTCATCCGCAGTGACACACACGCGCTCATCCTCACCGACACACACGCGCTCATCCTCACTGACACACACGCACTCATCCTCACTGACACACACGCGCTCATCCTCCCCGACACACACGCGCTCATCCTCACTGACACACACGCACTCATACTCACTGACACACACGCCCTTATCCACAACGACACACACGCGCTCATCCTCACCGACACACACGCGCTCATCCTCACTGACACACACGCACTCATACTCACTGACACACACGCCCTTATCCACAACGACACACACGCGCTCATCCTCACCGACACACACGCGCTCATCCTCACTGACACACACGCGCTCATCCTCACCGACACACACGCGCTCATCCTCACTGACACACACGCGCTCATCCACAACGACACACACACGCTCATCCTCAGTGACACACACGCGCTCATCCTCACTGACACACACGCGCTCATCCTCAGTGACACACACGCGCTCATCCTCACTGACACACGCGCTCAACCACAGTGACACACACGCGCTCATCCTCACTGACACACGCGCTCATCCACAACGACACACACGCGCTCATACTCAGTGACACACACGCACTCATCCTCACTGACACACACACGCTCATTCCCATTGACACACACGCGCTCAACCACACCGACACACATGTGCTGCTCCTCAGCGACACACACGCGCTCATCCTCACCGACACACACGCACTCATCCTCACCGACACACACGCACTCATCCTCCCTGACACACACGCGCTCATCCTCACGAACACGTGTTCATCCTCACCGACACACACGCGCTCATCCTGAGTGACACACACACGCTCATCCTCACCGACACACACGCGCCCATCCTCACCGACACACACGCGCTCATCCTCACTGACACACACGCACTCATCCTCACTGACACACACGCGCTCATCCACACCGACACACACGCGCTCATCCTCACTGACACACACGCACTCATCCTCACTGACACACACGCGCTCATCCACAACGACACACAAGCACTCATCCTCACCGACACACACGTGCTCATCCTCACTGACACACACGCGCTCATCCTCACTGACCCACACGCGCTCATCCTCACTGACACACACGTGCTCATCCTCACCGACACACACTTGCTCATCCTCACTGACACACACGCGCTCATCCTCACTGACACACACGCGCTCATCCTCACCAATTCAAACGTGCTCATCCTCACCGACACACACGCGCTCATCCTCACTGACACACACGCGCTCATCCTCACTGACACACACGCGCCCATCCTCACTGACACACACGCGCTCATCCTCACCGACACTCACGTGCTCATTCCCATTGACACACACGTGCTCATCGTCACTGACACACACGTGCTCGTCCTCACTGACACACACGCGCTCATCCTCACCGACACACACGCGCTCATCCTCACCGACACACACGCGCTCATCCTCACTGACAAACATGCCCTCATCTTCACCGACACTCACGCGCTCATCACCATTGACACACACGTGCTCCTCCACACTGACACACACGTGCTCATCGTCACCGACACACACGCACTCATCCTCACTGACACACACGCACTCATCCTCACTGACACACACGCACTCATCCTCACTGACAGACACGCACTCATCCTCACTGACACACACGCACTCATCCTCACTGACACACACGCACTCATCCTCACTGACACACACGCACTCATCCTCACTGACACACATGCCCTCATCCTCACTGACACACACGCGCTTATCCTCACTGACACACACGCACTCATCCTCACCGACACACACGCACTCATCCTCACCGACACACACGCACTCATCCTCACCGACACACACGCACTCATCCTCACCGACACACACGCACTCATCCTCACTGACACACACGCGCTCATCCTCACCGACACACACGTGCTCATCCTCACTGACACACACGCACTCATCCTCACCGACGCACACGCACTCATCCTCACTGACACACACACGCTCATCCTCACCGACACTCACGCGCTCATCCTCACTGACACACACGCACTCATCCTCACTGACACACACGCACTCATCCTCACAAACACACGCGCTCATCCTCACTGACACACACGCACTCATCCTCACTGACACACACGCGCTCATCCTCACTGACACACACGCACTCATCCTCACCGACACACACGCACTCATCCTCACTGACACACACACGCTCATCCTCACCGACACTCACGCGCTCATCCTAACTGACACACACACGCTCATCCTCACCGACACTCACGCGCTCATCCTCACTGACACACACGCACTCATCCTCACTGACACTCACACGCTCATCCTCACCGACACTCACGCACTCATCCTCACTGACACACACGCACTCATCCTCACTGACACACACACGCTCATCCTCACCGACACTCACGCACTCATCCTCACTGACACACACGCACTCATCCTCACTGACACACACACGCTCATCCTCACCGACACTCACACGCTCATCCTCACCGACACTCACGCACTCATCCTCACCAACACTCACACGCTCATCCTCACTGACACACACGCACTCATCCTCACTGACACTCACACGCTCATCCTCACTGTCACACACGCGCTCATCCTCACCGACACACACGTGCTCATCCTCACTGACACACACGCACTCATCCTCACCGACGCACACGCACTCATCCTCACTGACACACACACGCTCATCCTCACCGACACTCACGCGCTCATCCTCACTGACACACACGCACTCATCCTCACTGACACACACGCACTCATCCTCACAAACACACGCGCTCATCCTCACTGACACACACGCACTCATCCTCACTGACACACACGCGCTCATCCTCACTGACACACACGCACTCATCCTCACCGACACACACGCACCCATCCTCACTGACACACACACGCTCATCCTCACCGACACTCACGCGCTCATCCTAACTGACACACACACGCTCATCCTCACCGACACTCACGCGCTCATCCTCACTGACACACACGCACTCATCCTCACTGACACTCACACGCTCATCCTCACCGACACTCACGCACTCATCCTCACTGACACACACGCACTCATCCTCACTGACACACACACGCTCATCCTCACCGACACTCACGCACTCATCCTCACTGACACACACGCACTCATCCTCACTGACACACACACGCTCATCCTCACCGACACTCACACGCTCATCCTCACCGACACTCACGCACTCATCCTCACCAACACTCACACGCTCATCCTCACTGACACACACGCACTCATCCTCACTGACACTCACACGCTCATCCTCACTGTCACACACGCGCTCATCCTCACCGACACTCACGCACTCATCCTCACTGACACACACGCACTCATCCTCACTGACACACACACGCTCATCCTCACCGACACTCACACGCTCATCCTCACTGACACACACGCACTCATCCTCACTGACACACACACGCTCATCCTCACCGACACTCACACGCTCATCCTCACTGACACACACGCGCTCATCCTCACTGACAGACACGCACTCATCCTCACTGACACACACGCACTCATCCTCACTGACACACACGCACTCATCCTCACTGACACACACGCCCTCATCCTCACCGACACACACGCACTCATCCTCACTGACACACACGCACTCATCCTCACTGACACACGCGCACTCATCCTCACTGACACACACATGCCCTCATCTTCACTGACACACACGCGCTCATCCTCACAAACACACGCGCTCATCCTCACTGACACACACGCGCTCATCCTCACTGACACACATGCGCTCATCCTCACCGACACACGCCCTCATCCTCACTGACACACATGCACTAATCCTCACCGACACACATGCCCTCATCCTCACCGACACACGCCCTCATCCTCACCGACACTCACGCGCTCATCCTCACCGACACTCACGCGCTCATCCCCAATGACACACACATGCTCATTGTCACTGACACGCACGCGCTGATCCTCACCGACACGCACGTCGTCATCCTCACTGACACACACGCGCTCATCGTCACTGACACACACGTGCTCGACCTCACTGACAAACACGCGCTCAACCACACCGACACACACGTGCTGCTCCTCAGCGGCACACACGCGCTCATCCTCACCGACACACACGCGCTCATCCTCACTGACACACACGCGCTCAACCACACCGACACACACACGCTCATCCTCACGAACACGTGTTCATCCTCACCGACACACACGCGCTCATCCTCAGTGACACACACGCGCGCATCCTCACCGACACACATGCGCTCATCCTCACCGACACACACGCGCTCATCCTCACTGACACACACGCACTCATCCTCACTGACACACACGCACTCATCCTCAACGACACACACGCGCTCATCCACAACGACACACACGTGCTCATCCTCAGTGACATACACGCGGTCATCCTCACCGACACACACGCGCTCATCCTCACTGACACACACGCACCCATCCTCACTGACACACACGCGCTCATCCTCACTGACACACACGCACTCATCCACAACGACACACACGCGCTCATCCACAACGACACACACGCGCTCATCCTCAGTGACACACACACGCTCATCCTCACCAACTTACACGCGCTCATCCTCACCGACACATACGCACTCATCCTCACTGACACACACACGCTCATCCTCACTGACGCACACGCGCTCATCCTCATTCACACGCTCATCGTCACTGACACTCACGTGCTCATCCTGACTGACACACACGCGCTCATTCTCACTGACACACACGCGCTCACCATCACTGACACACACGCCCTCATGCTCACCGACACACGCCCTCATGCTCACCGACACACGCCCTCATCCTCACTGAAACACACGCGCTCATCCTCACTGACACACACACGCCCTCATCCTCACTGACACACACGCGCTCATCCTCACCGACACTCGCCCTCATCCTCACCGACACACGCGCTCATCCTCACCGACACTCACGCGCTCATCCTCACTGACACACACATGCTCATTGTCACTGACACGCACGTGCTGATCCTCACCGACACGCACGTCGTCATCCTCACTGACACACACGCGCTCATTCCCATTGACACACACGCGCTCATCGTCACTGACACACACGTGCTCGACCTCACTGACAAACACGCGCTCAACCACACCGACACACACATGCTGCTCCTCAGCGGCACACACGCGCTCATCCTCACCGACACACACGCGCTCATCCTCACTGACACACACGCGCTCATCCTCACTGACACACACGCGCTCATCCTCACGAACACGTGTTCATCCTCACCGACACACACGCGCTCATCCTCAGTGACACACAAGCGCTCATCCTCACCGACACACACGCGCTCATCCTCACTGACACACACGCGCTCATCCTCACTGACACACACGCGCTCATCCTCACTGACACACACGCGCTCATCCTCACGAACACGTGTTCATCCTCACCGACACACACGCGCTCATCCTCAGTGACACACACGCGCTCATCCTCACTGACACACACGCGCTCATCCTCACCGACACACACGCGCTCATCCTCACTGACACACACGCACTCATCCTCACTGACACACACGCACTCATCCACAACGACACACACGCGGTCATCCACAAAGACACACACGCGCTCATCCGCAGTGACACACACGCGCTCATCCTCACCGACACACACGCGCTCATCCTCACTGACACACACGCACTCATCCTCACTGACACACACGCGCTCATCCTCCCCGACACACACGCGCTCATCCTCACTGACACACACGCACTCATACTCACTGACACACACGCCCTTATCCACAACGACACACACGCGCTCATCCTCACCGACACACACGCGCTCATCCTCACTGACACACACGCGCTCATCCTCACCGACACACACGCGCTCATCCTCACTGACACACACGCGCTCATCCACAACGACACACACACGCTCATCCTCAGTGACACACACGCGCTCATCCTCACTGACACACACGCGCTCATCCTCAGTGACACACACGCGCTCATCCTCACTGACACACGCGCTCAACCACAGTGACACACACGCGCTCATCCTCACTGACACACGCGCTCATCCACAACGACACACACGCGCTCATACTCAGTGACACACACGCACTCATCCTCACTGACACACACACGCTCATTCCCATTGACACACACGCGCTCAACCACACCGACACACATGTGCTGCTCCTCAGCGACACACACGCGCTCATCCTCACCGACACACACGCACTCATCCTCACCGACACACACGCACTCATCCTCCCTGACACATACGCGCTCATCCTCACGAACACGTGTTCATCCTCACCGACACACACGCGCTCATCCTGAGTGACACACACACGCTCATCCTCACCGACACACACGCGCCCATCCTCACCGACACACACGCGCTCATCCTCACTGACACACACGCACTCATCCTCACTGACACACACGCGCTCATCCACACCGACACACACGCGCTCATCCTCACTGACACACACGCACTCATCCTCACTGACACACACGCGCTCATCCACAACGACACACAAGCACTCATCCTCACCGACACACACGTGCTCATCCTCACTGACACACACGCGCTCATCCTCACTGACCCACACGCGCTCATCCTCACTGACACACACGTGCTCATCCTCACCGACACACACTTGCTCATCCTCACTGACACACACGCGCTCATCCTCACTGACACACACGCGCTCATCCTCACCAACTCAAACGTGCTCATCCTCACCGACACACACGCGCTCATCCTCACTGACACACACGCGCTCATCCTCACTGACACACACGCGCTCATCCTCACTGACACACACGCGCTCATCCTCAGCGACACTCACGTGCTCATTCCCATTGACACACACGTGCTCATCGTCACTGACACACACGTGCTCGTCCTCACTGACACACACGCGCTCATCCTCACCGACACACACGCGCTCATCCTCACTGACACACACGCGCACATCCTCACTGACAAACATGCCCTCATCTTCACCGACACTCACGCGCTCATCACCATTGACACACACGTGCTCCTCCACACTGACACACACGTGCTCATCGTCACCGACACACACGCGCTCATCCTCAGTGACACACACGTGCTCATCCTCACCGACACACACGCGCTCATCCTCACTGACACAGGCGCTCATCCACAACGACACACACGCGCTCATCCTCAGTGACACACACACGCTCATCCTCACCAACACACAGGCACTCATCCTCAGTGACACACACACGCTCATCCTCACCAACTTACACGCGCTCATCCTCACCGACACATACGCACGCATCCTCACTGACACACACACGCTCATCCTCACTAACACACACGCGCTCATCCTCACTGACACACACACGTTCATCCTCACTGACGCACACGCGCTCATCCCCATTCACACGCTCATCCTCACTGACACTCACGTGCTCATCCTGACTGACGCACACGCGCTCATCCTCACTGACACACGCGTGCTCATCCTCACTGACACACGCGCGCTCATTCTCACTGACACACACGCGCTCACCATCACTGACACACACGCCCTCATCCTCACCGACACACGCCCTCATCCTCACCGACACACGCCCTCATCCTCACTGAAACACACGCGCTCATCCTCACTGACACACACGCACTGATCCTCACTGACACACATGCGCTCATCCTCACCGACACACGCCCTCATCCTCACTGACACACATGCACTTATCCTCACCGACACACATGCCCTCATCCTCACTGACACACATGCCCTCATCCTCACCGACATACGCCCTCATCCTCACTGACACACATGCCCTCATCCTGACTGACGCACACGCGCTCATCCTCACCGACACACGCGCTCATCCTCACCGACACCCACGCGCTCATCCTCACCGACACTCACGCGCTCATCCCCAATGACACACACATGCTCATTGTCACTGACACGCACGTGCTGATCCTCACCGACACGCACGTCGTCATCCTCACTGACACACACGCGCTCATCGTCACTGACACACACGTGCTCGACCTCACTGACAAACACGCGCTCAACCACAACGACACACACGTGCTGCTCCTCAGCGGCACACACGCGCTCATCCTCACCGACACACACGCGCTCATCCTCACTGACACACACGCGCTCATCCTCACTGACACACACGCGCTCATCCTCACGAACACGTGTTCATCCTCACCGACACACACGCGCTCATCCTCAGTGACACACACGCGCGCATCCTCACCGACACACACGCGCACATCCTCACCGACACACACGCGCTCATCCTCACTGACACACACGCACTCATCCTCACTGACACACACGCGCTCATCCTCACTGACACACTCGCTCTCATCCTCACTGACACACACGCACTCATCCTCACTGACACACATGCGCTCATCCTCACCGACACACACGCGCTCATCCTCACTGTCACACATGCACTCATCCTCACTGACACACGCCCTCATCCTGACCAACACTCATGCGCTCATCCTCATTGACACACATGTGCAAATCGTAACCGACATTCACGTGCTCATCCTCAATGACGCACATGTGCCCCTCCTCACTGACACACAGGCACTCATCCTCACTGACACACATGCGCTCATCCTCACTGACACACATGCGCTCATCCACAACGACACACACGCGATCATCCTCACCGACACACACGCGATCATCCTCACCGACACACACGCGCTCATCCTCACTGACAAACATGCCCTCATCCTCACCGACACTCACGCACTCATCCTCACCGACACTCACGCACTCATCCACACCGACACACACGCTCTCATCCTCACCGACACACACGCTCTCATCCTCACCGACACACACGCACTCATCCTCACCAACTCTCACGCGCTCATCCTCACTGACACACACGCGCTCATTCCCATTGACACACACGCGCTCATCCTCACCGACACACACGCGCTCATCGTCACTGACACACACGCACTCATCCTCCCCGACACACACGCGCTCATCCTCACCGACATACACGCACTCATCCTCACTGACACACAGGCACTCATCCTCACTGACACACACGCACTCATCCTCACTGACACACAGGCACTCATCCTCACTGACACACACGCGCTCATCCTCACTGACAAACATGCCCTCATCCTCACCGACACTCACGCACTCATCCTCACCGACACACACGCGCTCATCCTCACCGACACACACGCGCTCATCCTCACTGACACACACGCCCTCATCCTCACCGACACACACGCGCTCATCCTCACTGACATACACGCACTCATCCTCACCAACTCTCACGTGCTCATTCCCATGGACACACACGTGCTCATCGTCACTGACACACACGTGCTCGTACTCACTGACACACACGCGCTCATCCTCACCGACACACACGCGCTCATCCTCACCGACACAAACGCGCTCATCCTCACTGACAAACATGCCCTCATCCTCACCGACACTCACGCGCTCATCACCATTGACACACACGTGCTCCTCCACACTGACACACACGTGCTCATCGTCACCGACACACACGCGCTCATCCTCAGTGACACACACGCGCTCATCCTCACCGACACACACGCGCTCATCCTCACTGACACAAGCGCTCATCCACAACGACACACACGCGCTCATCCTCACTGACACACACGCGCTCATTCTCACTGACACACACACGCTCATCCTCAGTGACACACACGCGCTCATCCTCACTGACACACATGCCCTCACCCTCACTGACACACACGCACTCATCCTCACCGACACACACGCGCTCATCCTCACAAACACACGCGCTCATCCTCACTGACACACATGCCCTCATCCTCACTGACACACACGCACTCATCCTCACTGACACACACGCACTCATCCTCACAAACACATGCACTCATCCTCACCGACACACACGCGCTCATCCTCACCGATACACACGCGCTCATCCTCACCGACACACACGCGCTCATCCTCACCGACACACACGCGCTCATCCTCACCGACACACACGCCCTCATCCTCACTGACACACATGCGCTCATCCTCACTGACACACACGCACTCATCCTCACTGTCACACATGCGCTCATCCTCACTGACACACACGCGCTCATCCTCACTGACACACATGCGCTCATCCTCACTGACAGACACGCGCTCATCCTCACTGACACACATGCGCTCATCCTCACTGACACACACGCGCTCATCCTCACTGACACACATGCGCTCATCCTCACTGACACACACGCGCTCATCCTCACTGACACACATGCGCTCATCCTCACCGACACACACGCGCTCATCCTCACCGACACGGTAGCGGCACGGTAGCGCAGTGGTTAGCACTGCTGCTTCACAGCTCCAGGGTCCTGGGTTCGATTCCTGGCTCGGGTCACTGTCTGTGTGGAGTTTGCACGTTCTCCTCGTGTCTGCGTGGGTTTTCTCCGGGTGCTCCGGTTTCCTCCCACAGTCCAAAGATGTGCGGGTTAGGTTGATTGGCCAGGTTAAAAATTGCCCCTTAGAGTCCTGAGATGCGTAGGTTAGAGGGATTAGCAGGTAAATATGTGGGGGTAGGGCCTGGGGGGGATTGTGGTCGGTGCAGACTCGATGGGCCGAATGGCCTCCTTCTGCACTGTAGGGTTTCTATGATTTCTATGACACACACGCCCTCATCCTCACTGACACACACGCGCTCATCCTCACCGACACACACGCGCTCATCCTCACCGACACACACGCGCTCATCCTCACCGACACACACGCCCTCATCCTCACTGACACACACGCGCTCATCCTCACTGACACACATGCGCTCATCCTCACCGACACACACGGCCTCATCCTCACTGACACACACGCGCTCATCCTCAGTGACACACACGCACTCATCCTCACTGACACACACGCACTCATCCTCACCGACACACACGCACTCATCCTCACTGACACACACGCACTCATCCTCACTGACACACACGCTAACATCCTCACCGACACACACGCACTCATCCTCACTGACACACACGCGTTCATCCTCACTGACACACGGCTCATTCTCACGGACACACGCGCTCATCCTCACTGACACACATGCGCTCATCCTCACTGACACACACGCACTCATCCTCACTGACACACACGCACTCATCCTCACCGACACACACGCACTCATCCTCACTGACACACACGCACTCATCCTCACTGACACACACGTGCTCATCCTCACAAACACACGCGCTCATCCTCACCGACACACACGCGCTCATCCTCACTGACACACACGCGCTCATCCTCACCGACACACACGCGCTCATCCTCACTGACACACACGCGCTCATCCTCACCGACACACACGCACTCACCCTCACTGACACACACGCGCTCATCCTCACCGACACACACGCACTCATCCTCACCGACACACACGCGCTCATCCTCACTGACACACACGCGCTCATCCTCACCGACACACACGCACTCACCCTCACTGACACACATGCGCTCATCCTCACCGACACACACGCACTCACCCTCACCGACACACACGCGCTCATCCTCACTGACACACACGCGCTCATCCTCACCGACACACACGCACTCACCCTCACTGACACACACGCACTCATCCTCACTGACACACACGCACTCATCCTCACTGACACACACACACTCATCCTCACTGACACACACGCCCTCATCCTCACTGACACACACGCACTCATCCTCACCGACACACACGCACTCATCCTCACTGACACACACGCACTCATCCTCACTGACACACACGCACTCATCCTCACTGACACACACGCACTCATCCTCACTGACACACACGCACTCATCCTCACTGACACACACGCACTCATCCTCACTGACACACATGCCCTCATCCTCACTGACACACACGCACTCATCCTCACTGACACACACGCACTCATCCTCACCGACACACACGCACTCATCCTCACTGACACACACGCACTCATCCTCACTGACACACACGCACTCATCCTCACAAACTCACGCCCTCATCCTCACCGACACACACGCACTCATCCTCACTGACACACACGCACTCATCCTCACTGACACACACGCACTCATCCTCACTGACAGACACGCACTCATCCTCACTGACACACACGCACTTATCCTCACTGACACACACGCACTCATCCTCACTGACACACATGCCCTCATCCTCACTGACACACACGCGCTTATCCTCACTGACACACACGCACTCATCCTCACCGACACACACGCACTCATCCTCACCGACACACACGCGCTCATCCTCACTGACACACACGCACTCATCCTCACCGACACACACGCCCTCATCCTCACCGACACACACGCACTCATCCTCACCGACACACACGTGCTCATCCTCACTGACACACACGCACTCATCCTCACCGACGCACACGCACTCATCCTCACTGACACACACACGCTCATCCTCACCGACACTCACGCGCTCATCCTCACTGACACACACGCACTCATCCTCACTGACAAACATGCCCTCATCCTCACCGACACTCACGCGCTCATCACCATTGACACACACGTGCTCCTCCACACTGACACACACGTGCTCATCGTCACCGACACACACGTGCTCATCCTCAGTGACACACACGCGCTCATCCTCACCGACACACACGCGCTCATCCTCACTGACACACGCGCTCATCCACAACGACACACACGCGCTCATCCTCAGTGACACACACGCGCTCATCCTCACTGACACACACGCGCTCATTCTCACTGACACACACACGCTCATCCTCAGTGACACACACGCGCTCATCCTCACTGACACACATGCCCTCACCCTCACTGACACACACGCACTCATCCTCACCGACACACACGCGCTCATCCTCACAAACACACGCGCTCATCCTCACTGACACACATGCCCTCATCCTCACTGACACACACGCACTCATCCTCACTGACACACACGCACTCATCCTCACAAACACACGCACTCATCCTCACCGACACACACGCGCTCATCCTCACCGACACACACGCGCTCCTCCTCAGCGACACACACGCGCTCATCCTCACCGACACACACGCGCTCATCCTCACCGACACACACGCCCTCATCCTCACTGACACACATGCGCTCATCCTCACTGACACACACGCACTCATCCTCACTGTCACACATGCGCTCATCCTCACTGACACACACGCGCTCATCCTCACTGACACACATGCGCTCATCCTCACTGACACACACGCGCTCATCCTCACTGACACACATGCGCTCATCCTCACTGACACACACGCGCTCATCCTCACTGACACACATGCGCTCATCCTCACTGACACACACGCGCTCATCCTCACTGACACACATGCGCTCATCCTCACCGACACACACGCGCTCATCCTCACCGACACACACGCCCTCATCCTCACTGACACACACGCGCTCATCCTCACCGACACACACGCGCCCATCCTCACCGACACACACGCGCTCATCCTCACCGACACACACGCCCTCATCCTCACTGACACACACGCGCTCATCCTCACTGACACACATGCGCTCATCCTCACCGACACACACGCCCTCATCCTCACTGACACACACGCGCTCATCCTCAGTGACACACACGCACTCATCCTCACTGACACACACGCACTCATCCTCACCGACACACACGCACTCATCCTCACTGACACACACGCACTCATCCTCACTGACACACACGCCCTCATCCTCACCGACACACACGCACTCATCCTCACTGACACACACGCGCTCATCCTCACTGACACACGGCTCATTCTCACGGACACACGCGCTCATCCTCATTGACACACATGCGCTCATCCTCACTGACACACACGCACTCATCCTCACTGACACACACGCACTCATCCTCACCGACACACACGCACTCATCCTCACTGACACACACGCACTCATCCTCACTGACACACACGTGCTCATCCTCACAAACACACGCGCTCATCCTCACCGACACACACGCGCTCATCCTCACTGACACACACGCGCTCATCCTCACCGACACACACGCGCTCATCCTCACTGACACACACGCGCTCATCCTCACCGACACACACGCGCTCACCCTCACTGACACACACGCGCTCATCCTCACCGACACACACGCACTCATCCTCACCGACACACACGCGCTCATCCTCACTGACACACACGCGCTCATCCTCACCGACACACACGCACTCACCCTCACTGACACACACGCGCTCATCCTCACCGACACACACGCACTCACCTTCACCGACACACACGCGCTCATCCTCACTGACACACACGCGCTCATCCTCACCGACACACACGCACTCACCCTCACTGACACACACGCACTCATCCTCACTGACACACACGCACTCATCCTCACTGACACACACACACTCATCCTCACTGACACACACGCCCTCATCCTCACTGACACACACGCACTCATCCTCACCGACACACACGCACTCATCCTCACTGACACACACGCACTCATCCTCACTGACACACACGCACTCATCCTCACTGACACACACGCACTCATCCTCACCGACGCACACGCACTCATCCTCACTGACACACACACGGTCATCCTCACCGACACTCACGCGCTCATCCTCACTGACACACACGCACTCATCCTCACTGACAAACATGCCCTCATCCTCACCGACACTCACGCGCTCATCACCATTGACACACACGTGCTCCTCCACACTGACACACACGTGCTCATCGTCACCGACACACACGCGCTCATCCTCAGTGACACACACGCGCTCATCCTCACCGACACACACGCGCTCATCCTCACTGACACACGCGCTCATCCACAACGACACACACGCGCTCATCCTCAGTGACACACACGCGCTCATCCTCACTGACACACACGCGCTCATTCTCACTGACACACACACGCTCATCCTCAGTGACACACACGCGCTCATCCTCACTGACACACATGCCCTCACCCTCACTGACACACACGCACTCATCCTCACCGACACACACGCGCTCATCCTCACAAACACACGCGCTCATCCTCACTGACACACATGCCCTCATCCTCACTGACACACACGCACTCATCCTCACTGACACACACGCACTCATCCTCACAAACACACGCACTCATCCTCACCGACACACACGCGCTCATCCTCACCGACACACACGCCCTCATCCTCACTGACACACATGCGCTCATCCTCACTGACACACACGCGCTCATCCTCACTGTCACACACGCGCTCATCCTCACCGACACACACGCGCTCATCCTCACCGACACACACGCCCTCATCCTCACTGACACACATGCGCTCATCCTCACTGACACACACGCGCTCATCCTCACTGTCACACATGCGCTCATCCTCACTGACACACACGCGCTCATCCTCACTGACACACATGCGCTCATCCTCACTGACACACACGCGCTCATCCTCACTGACACACATGCGCTCATCCTCACTGACAGACACGCGCTCATCCTCACTGACACACATGCGCTCATCCTCACTGACACACACGCGCTCATCCTCACTGACACACATGCGCTCATCCTCACCGACACACACGCGCTCATCCTCACCGACACACACGCCCTCATCCTCACTGACACACACGCGCTCATCCTCACCGACACACACGCGCCCATCCTCACCGACACACACGCGCTCATCCTCACCGACACACACGCCCTCATCCTCACTGACACACACGCGCTCATCCTCACTGACACACATGCGCTCATCCTCACCGACACACACGCCCTCATCCTCACTGACACACACGCGCTCATCCTCAGTGACACACACGCACTCATCCTCACTGACACACACGCACTCATCCTCACCGACACACACGCACTCATCCTCACTGACACACATGCACTCATCCTCACTGACACACACGCCCTCATCCTCACCGACACACACGCACTCATCCTCACTGACACACACGCGCTCATCCTCACTGACACACGGCTCATTCTCACGGACACACGCGCTCATCCTCACTGACACACATGCGCTCATCCTCACTGACACACACGCACTCATCCTCACTGACACACACGCACTCATCCTCACCGACACACACGCACTCATCCTCACTGACACACACGCACTCATCCTCACTGACACACACGTGCTCATCCTCACAAACACACGCGCTCATCCTCACCGACACACACGCGCTCATCCTCACTGACACACACGCGCTCATCCTCACCGACAAACACGCGCTCATCCTCACTGACACACACGCGCTCATCCTCACCGACACACACGCACTCACCCTCACTGACACACACGCGCTCATCCTCACCGACACACACGCACTCATCCTCACCGACACACACGCGCTCATCCTCACTGACACACACGCGCTCATCCTCACCGACACACACGCACTCACCCTCACTGACACACACGCGCTCATCCTCACCGACACACACGCACTCACCTTCACCGACACACACGCGCTCATCCTCACTGACACACACGCGCTCATCCTCACCGACACACACGCACTCACCCTCACTGACACACACGCACTCATCCTCACTGACACACACGCACTCATCCTCACTGACACACACACACTCATCCTCACTGACACACACGCCCTCATCCTCACTGACACACACGCACTCATCCTCACCGACACACACGCACTCATCCTCACTGACACACACGCACTCATCCTCACTGACACACACGCACTCATCCTCACTGACACACACGCACTCATCCTCACTGACACACACGCACTCATCCTCACTGACACACACGCACTCATCCTCACTGACACACATGCCCTCATCCTCACTGACACACACGCACTCATCCTCACTGACACACACGCACTCATCCTCACCGACACACACGCACTCATCCTCACTGACACACACGCACTCATCCTCACTGACACACACGTACTCATCCTCACAAACTCACGCCCTCATCCTCACCGACACACACGCACTCATCCTCACTGACACACACGCACTCATCCTCACTGACACACACGCACTCATCCTCACTGACAGACACGCACTCATCCTCACTGACACACACGCACTCATCCTCACTGACACACATGCCCTCATCCTCACTGACACACACGCACTCATCCTCACTGACACACACGCACTCATCCTCACAAACACACGCACTCATCCTCACCGACACACACGCGCTCATCCTCACCGACACACACGCGCTCCTCCTCACCGACACACACGCGCTCATCCTCACCGACACACACGCGCTCATCCTCACCGACACACACGCCCTCATCCTCACTGACACACATGCGCTCATCCTCACTGACACACACGCACTCATCCTCACTGTCACACATGCGCTCATCCTCACTGACACACACGCGCTCATCCTCACTGACACACATGCGCTCATCCTCACTGACACACACGCGCTCATCCTCACTGACACACATGCGCTCATCCTCACTGACACACACGCGCTCATCCTCACTGACACACATGCGCTCATCCTCACTGACACACACGCGCTCATCCTCACTGACACACATGCGCTCATCCTCACCGACACACACGCGCTCATCCTCACCGACACACACGCCCTCATCCTCACTGACACACACGCGCTCATCCTCACCGACACACACGCGCCCATCCTCACCGACACACAGGCGCTCATCCTCACCGACACACACGCTCTCATCCTCACTGACACACACGCGCTCATCCTCACTGACACACATGCGCTCATCCTCACCGACACACACGCCCTCATCCTCACTGACACACACGCGCTCATCCTCAGTGACACACACGCACTCATCCTCACTGACACACACGCACTCATCCTCACCGACACACACGCACTCATCCTCACTGACACACACGCACTCATCCTCACTGACACACACGCCCTCATCCTCACCGACACACACGCACTCATCCTCACTGACACACACGCGCTCATCCTCACTGACACACGGCTCATTCTCACGGACACACGCGCTCATCCTCACTGACACACATGCGCTCATCCTCACTGACACACACGCACTCATCCTCACTGACACACACGCACTCATCCTCACCGACACACACGCACTCATCCTCACTGACACACACGCACTCATCCTCACTGACACACACGTGCTCATCCTCACAAACACACGCGCTCATCCTCACCGACACACACGCGCTCATCCTCACTGACACACACGCGCTCATCCTCACCGACACACACGCACTCACCCTCACTGACACACACGCGCTCATCCTCACCGACACACACGCACTCACCTTCACCGACACACACGCGCTCATCCTCACTGACACACACGCGCTCATCCTCACCGACACACACGCACTCACCCTCACTGACACACACGCACTCATCCTCACTGACACACACGCACTCATCCTCACTGACACACACACACTCATCCTCACTGACACACACGCCCTCATCCTCACTGACACACACGCACTCATCCTCACCGACACACACGCACTCATCCTCACTGACACACACGCACTCATCCTCACTGACACACACGCACTCATCCTCACTGACACACACGCACTCATCCTCACTGACACACACGCACTCATCCTCACTGACACACACGCACTCATCCTCACTGACACACATGCCCTCATCCTCACTGACACACATGCACTCATCCTCACTGACACACACGCACTCATCCTCACCGACACACACGCACTCATCCTCACTGACACACACGCACTCATCCTCACTGACACACACGCACTCATCCTCACAAACTCACGCCCTCATCCTCACCGACACACACGCACTCATCCTCACTGACACACACGCACTCATCCTCACTGACACACACGCACTCATCCTCACTGACAGACACGCACTCATCCTCACTGACACACACGCACTCATCCTCACTGACACACACGCACTCATCCTCACTGACACACATGCCCTCATCCTCACTGACACACACGCGCTTATCCTCACTGACACACACGCACTCATCCTCACCGACACACATGCACTCATCCTCACCGACACACACGCGCTCATCCTCACTGACACACACGCACTCATCCTCACCGACACACACGCCCTCATCCTCACCGACACACACGCACTCATCCTCACCGACACACACGTGCTCATCCTCACTGACACACACGCACTCATCCTCACCGACGCACACGCACTCATCCTCACTGACACACACACGCTCATCCTCACCGACACTCACGCGCTCATCCTCACTGACACACACGCACTCATCCTCACTGACACACACGCACTCATCCTCACAAACACACGCGCTCATCCTCACTGACACACACGCACTCATCCTCACTGACACACACGCGCTCATCCTCACTGACACACACGCACTCATCCTCACGGACACACACGCACTCATCCTCACTGACACACACACGCTCATCCTCACCGACACTCACGCGCTCATCCTCACTGACACACACACGCTCATCCTCACCGACACTCACGCGCTCATCCTCACTGACACACACGCACTCATCCTCACTGACACTCACACGCTCATCCTCACCGACACTCACGCACTCATCCTCACTGACACACACGCACTCATCCTCACTGACACACACACGCTCATCCTCACCGACACTCACGCGCTCATCCTCACTGACACACACGCACTCATCCTCACTGACACTCACACGCTCATCCTCACCGACACTCACGCACTCATCCTCACTGACACACACGCACTCATCCTCACTGACACACACACGCTCATCCTCACCGACACTCACACGCTCATCCTCACCGACACTCACGCACTCATCCTCACCAACACTCACACGCTCATCCTCACTGACACACACGCACTCATCCTCACTGACACTCACACGCTCATCCTCACCGTCACACACGCGCTCATCCTCACCGACACTCACGCACTCATCCTCACTGACACACACGCACTCATCCTCACTGACACATACACGCTCATCATCACCGACACTCACACGCTCATCCTCACTGACACACACGCACTCATCCTCACTGACACACACACGCTCATCCTCACCGACACTCACACGCTCATCCTCACTGACACACACGCGCTCATCCTCACTGACAGACACGCACTCATCCTCACTGACACACACGCACTCATCCTCACTGACACACACGCACTCATCCTCACCGACACACACGCACTCATCCTCACTGACACACACGCACTCATCCTCACTGACACACACGCACTCATCCTCACTGACACACACATGCCCTCATCCTCACTGACACACACACGCTCATCCTCACAAACACACGCGCTCATCCTCACTGACACACACGCGCTCATCCTCACTGACACACACGCACTCATCCTCACCGACACACACGCACTCATCCTCACTGACACACACACGCTCATCCTCACCGACACTCACGCGCTCATCCTCACTGACACACACGCACTCATCCTCACTGACACACACGCACTCATCCTCACAAACACACGCGCTCATCCTCACTGACACACACGCGCTCATCCTCACTGACACACATGCGCTCATCCTCACTGACACACACGCGCTCATCCTCACTGACACACATGCGCTCATCCTCACTGACACACACGCGCTCATCCTCACTGACACACATGCGCTCATCCTCACTGACACACACGCGCTCATCCTCACTGACACACATGCGCTCATCCTCACCGGCACACACGCGCTCATCCTCACCGACACACACGCCCTCATCCTCACTGACACACACCCGCTCATCCTCACCGACACACACGCGCTCATCCTCTCCGACACACACGCGCTCATCCTCACCGACACACACGCCCTCATCCTCACTGACACACACGCGCTCATCCTCACTGACACACATGCGCTCATCCTCACCGACACACACGCCCTCATCCTCACTGACACACACGCGCTCATCCTCAGTGACACACACGCACTCATCCTCACTGACACACACGCACTCATCCTCACCGACACACACGCACTCATCCTCACTGACACACACGCACTCATCCTCACTGACACACACGCCCTCATCCTCACCGACACACACACACTCATCCTCACTGACACACACGCGCTCATCCTCACTGACACACGGCTCATTCTCACGGACACACGCGCTCATCCTCACTGACACACATGCGCTCATCCTCACTGACACACACGCACTCATCCTCACTGACACACACGCACTCATCCTCACCGACACACACGCACTCATCCTCACTGACACACACGCACTCATTCTCACTGACACACACGCGCTCATCCTCACAAACACACGCGCTCATCCTCACTGACACACACGCGCTCATCCTCACCGACACACACGCGCTCATCCTCACTGACACACACGCGCTCATCCTCACCGACACACACGCACTCACCCTCACTGACACACACGCACTCATCCTCACTGACACACACGCACTCATCCTCACTGACACACACGCACTCATCCTCACTGACACACACGCCCTCATCCTCACTGACACACACGCACTCATCCTCACCGACACACACGCACTCATCCTCACTGACACACACGCACTCATCCTCACTGACACACACGCACTCATCCTCACTGACACACACGCACTCATCCTCACTGACACACACGCACTCATCCTCACTGACACACACGCACTCATCCTCACTGACACACATGCCCTCATCCTCACTGACACACACGCGCTCATCCTCACCGACACACACGCACTCATCCTCACTGACACACACGCACTCATCCTCACTGACACACACGCACTCATCCTCACCGACACACACACACTCATCCTCACTGACACACACGCACTCATCCTCACTGACACACACGCACTCATCCTCACAAACACATGCCCACATCCTCACCGACACACACGCACTCATCCTCACTGACACACACGCACTCATCCTCACTGACACACACGCACTCATCCTCACTGACAGTCACGCACTCATCCTCACTGACACACACGCACTCATCCTCACTGACACACACGCACTCATCCTCACTGACACACATGCCCTCATCCTCACTGACACACACGCGCTCATCCTCACTGACACACACGCACTCATCCTCACCGACACACACGCACTCATCCTCACCGACACACACGCGCTCATCCTCACTGACACACACGCACTCATCCTCACCAACACACACGCCCTCATCCTCACCGACACACACGCACTCATCCTCACCGACACACACGCGCTCATCCTCACTGACACACACGCACTCATCCTCACCGACGCACACGCACTCATCCTCACTGACATACACACGCTCATCCTCACCGACACTCACGCGCTCATCCTCACTGACACACACGCACTCATCCTCACTGACACACACGCACTCATCCTCACAAACACACGCGCTCATCCTCACTGACACACACGCGCTCATCCTCACTGACACACACGCACTCATCCTCACTGACACACACGCACTCATCCTCACCGACACACACGCACTCATCCTCACTGACACACACGCACTCATCCTCACCGACACACACGCACTCATCCTCACTGACACACACGCACTCATCCTCACTGACACACACGCACTCATCCTCACAAACACACGCCCTCATCCTCACCGACACACACGCACTCATCCTCACTGACACACACGCACTCATCCTCACTGACACACACGCACTCATCCTCACTGACAGACACGCACTCATCCTCACTGACACACATGCCCTCATCCTCACTGACACACACGCACTCATCCTCACCGACACACACGCACTCATCCTCACCGACACACACGCGCTCATCCTCACTGACACACACGCACTCATCCTCACCGACACACACGCCCTCATCCTCACCGACACACACGCACTCATCCTCACCGACACACACGTGCTCATCCTCACTGACACACACGCACTCATCCTCACCGACGCACACGCACTCATCCTCACTGACACACACACGCTCATCCTCACCGACACTCACGCGCTCATCCTCACTGACACACACGCACTCATCCTCACTGACAAACATGCCCTCATCCTCACCGACACTCACGCGCTCATCACCATTGACACACACGTGCTCCTCCACACTGGCACACACATGCTCATCGTCACCGACACACACGCGCTCATCCTCAGTGACACACACGCGCTCATCCTCACCGACACACACGCGCTCATCCTCACTGACACACGCGCTCATCCACAACGACACACACGCGCTCATCCTCAGTGACACACACGCGCTCATCCTCACTGACACACACGCACTCATTCTCACTGACATACACACGCTCATCCTCAGTGACACACACGCGCTCATCCTCACTGACACACATGCCCTCACCCTCACTGACACACACGCACTCATCCTCACCGACACACACGCGCTCATCCTCACAAACACACGCGCTCATCCTCACTGACACACATCCCCTCATCCTCACTGACACACACGCACTCATCCTCACTGACACACACGCACTCATCCTCACAAACACGCGCACTCATCCTCACCGACACACACGCCCTCATCCTCACCGACACACACGCGCTCATCCTCACTGACACACACGCACTCATCCTCACTGTCACACATGCGCTCATCCTCACTGACACACACGCGCTCATCCTCACTGACACACATGCGCTCATCCTCACTGACACACACGCGCTCATCCTCACTGACACACATGCGCTCATCCTCACTGACACACACGCGCTCATCCTCACTGACACACATGCGCTCATCCTCACTGACACACACGCGCTCATCCTCACTGACACACATGCGCTCATCCTCACCGACACACACGCGCTCATCCTCACCGACACACACGCCCTCATCCTCACTGACACACACGCGCTCATCCTCACCGACACACACGCGCTCATCCTCACCGACACACACGCGCTCATCCTCACCGACACACACGCCCTCATCCTCACTGACACACACGCGCTCATCCTCACTGACACACATGCGCTCATCCTCACCGACACACACGCCCTCATCCTCACTGACACACACGCGCTCATCCTCAGTGACACACACGCACTCATCCTCACTGACACACACGCACTCATCCTCACCGACACACACGCACTCATCCTCACTGACACACACGCACTCATCCTCACTGACACACACGCCCTCATCCTCACCGACACACACGCACTCATCCTCACTGACACACACGCGCTCATCCTCACTGACACACGGCTGATTCTCACGGACACACGCGCTCATCCTCACTGACACACATGCGCTCATCCTCACTGACACACACGCACTCATCCTCACTGACACACACGCACTCATCCTCACCGACACACACGCACTCATCCTCACTGACACACACGCACTCATCCTCACTGACACACACGTGCTCATCCTCACAAACACACGCGCTCATCCTCACCGACACACACGCGCTCATCCTCACTGACACACACGCGCTCATCCTCACCGACACACACGCGCTCATCCTCACTGACACACACGCGCTCATCCTCACCGACACACACGCACTCACCCTCACTGACACACACGCGCTCATCCTCACCGACACACACGCACTCATCCTCACCGACACACACGCGCTCATCCTCACTGACACACACGCACTCATCCTCACCGACACACACGCACTCACCCTCACTGACACACACGCGCTCATCCTCACCGACACACACGCACTCACCCTCACCGACACACACGCGCTCATCCTCACTGACACACACGCGCTCATCCTCACCGACACACACGCACTCACCCTCACTGACACACACGCACTCATCCTCACTGACACACACGCACTCATCCTCACTGACACACACACACTCATCCTCACTGACACACACGCCCTCATCCTCACTGACACACACGCACTCATCCTCACCGACACACACGCACTCATCCTCACTGACACACACGCACTCATCCTCACTGACACACACGCACTCATCCTCACTGACACACACGCACTCATCCTCACTGACACACACGCACTCATCCTCACTGACACACACGCACTCATCCTCACTGACACACATGCCCTCATCCTCACTGACACACACGCACTCATCCTCACTGACACACACGCACTCATCCTCACCGACACACACGCACTCATCCTCACTGACACACACGCACTCATCCTCACTGACACACACGCACTCATCCTCACAAACTCACGCCCTCATCCTCACCGACACACACGCACTCATCCTCACTGACACACACGCACTCATCCTCACTGACACACACGCACTCATCCTCACTGACAGACACGCACTCATCCTCACTGACACACACGCACTCATCCTCACTGACACACACGCACTCATCCTCACTGACACACATGCCCTCATCCTCACTGACACACACGCGCTTATCCTCACTGACACACACGCCCTCATCCTCACCGACACACACGCACTCATCCTCACCGACACACACGCGCTCATCCTCACTGACACACACGCACTCATCCTCACCGACACACACGCCCTCATCCTCACCGACACACACGCACTCATCCTCACCGACACACACGTGCTCATCCTCACTGACACACACGCACTCATCCTCACCGACGCACACGCACCCATCCTCACTGACACACACACGCTCATCCTCACCGACACTCACGCGCTCATCCTCACTGACACACACGCACTCATCCTCACTGACACACACGCACTCATCCTCACAAACACACGCGCTCATCCTCACTGACACACACGCACTCATCCTCACTGACACACACGCGCTCATCCTCACTGACACACACGCAATCATCCTCACCGACACACACGCACTCATCCTCACTGACACACACACGCTCATCCTCACCGACACTCACGAGCTCATCCTCACTGACACACACACGCTCATCCTCACCGACACTCACGCGCTCATCCTCACTGACACACACGCACTCATCCTCACTGACACTCACACGCTCATCCTCACCGACACTCACGCACTCATCCTCACTGACACACACGCACTCATCCTCACTGACACACACACGCTCATCCTCACCGACACTCACGCGCTCATCCTCACTGACACACACGCACTCATCCTCACTGACACTCACACGCTCATCCTCACCGACACTCACGCACTCATCCTCACTGACACACACGCACTCATCCTCACTGACACACACACGCTCATCCTCACCGACACTCACACGCTCATCCTCACCGACACTCACGCACTCATCCTCACCAACACTCACACGCTCATCCTCACTGACACACACGCACTCATCCTCACTGACACTCACACGCTCATCCTCACCGTCACATACGCGCTCATCCTCACCGACACTCACGCACTCATCCTCACTGACACACACGCACTCATCCTCACTGACACACACACGCTCATTATCACCGACACTCACACGCTCATCCTCACTGACACACACGCACTCATCCTCACTGACACACACACGCTCATCCTCACCGACACTCACACGCTCATCCTCACTGACACACACGCGCTCATCCTCACTGACAGACACGCACTCATCCTCACTGACACACACGCACTCATCCTCACTGACACACACGCACTCATCCTCACCGACACACACGCACTCATCCTCACTGACACACACGCACTCATCCTCACTGACACACACGCACTCATCCTGACTGACACACACATGCCCTCATCCTCACTGACACACATGCGCTCATCCTCACAAACACACGCGCTCATCCTCACTGACACACACGCGCTCATCCTCACTGACACACACGCACTCATCCTCACCGACACACACGCACTCATCCTCACTGACACACACACGCTCATCCTCACCGACACTCACGCGCTCATCCTCACTGACACACACGCACTCATCCTCACAAACACACGCGCTCATCCTCACTGACACACACGCGCTCATCCTCACTGACACACACATGCTCATCCTCACCGACACTCACACGCTCATCCTCACTGACACACACGCGCTCATCCTCACTGACAGACACGCACTCATCCTCACTGACACACACGCACTCATCCTCACTGACACACACGCACTCATCCTCACCGACACACACGCACTCATCCTCACTGACACACACGCACTCATCCTCACTGACACACACGCACTCATCCTCACTGACACACACATGCCCTCATCCTCACTGACACACACGCGCTCATCCTCACAAACACACGCGCTCATCCTCACTGACACACACGCGCTCATCCTCACTGACACACACGCACTCATCCTCACCGACACACACGCACTCATCCTCACTGACACACACACGCTCATCCTCACCGACACTCACGCGCTCATCCTCACTGACACACACGCACTCATCCTCACAAACACACGCGCTCATCCTCACTGACACACACGCGCTCATCCTCACTGACACACATGCGCTCATCCTCACCGACACACACGCCCTCATCCTCACTGACACACACGCGCTCATCCTCACCGACACACACGCGCTCATCCTCTCCGACACACACGCGCTCATCCTCACCGACACACACGCCCTCATCCTCACTGACACACACGCGCTCATCCTCACTGACACACATGCGCTCATCCTCACCGACACACACGCCCTCATCCTCACTGACACACACGCGCTCATCCTCAGTGACACACACGCACTCATCCTCACTGACACACACGCACTCATCCTCACCGACACACACGCACTCATCCTCACTGACACACACGCACTCATCCTCACTGACACACACGCCCTCATCCTCACCGACACACACACACTCATCCTCACTGACACACACGCGCTCATCCTCACTGACACACGGCTCATTCTCACGGACACACGCGCTCATCCTCACTGACACACATGCGCTCATCCTCACTGACACACACGCACTCATCCTCACTGACACACACGCACTCATCCTCACCGACACACACGCACTCATCCTCACTGACACACACGCACTCATTCTCACTGACACACACGCGCTCATCCTCACAAACACACGCGCTCATCCTCACCGACACACACGCGCTCATCCTCACTGACACACACGCGCTCATCCTCACCGACACACACGCGCTCATCCTCACTGACACACACGCGCTCATCCTCACCGACACACACGCACTCAACCTCACTGACACACACGCACTCATCCTCACTGACACACACGCACTCATCCTCACTGACACACACGCACTCATCCTCACTGACACACACGCCCTCATCCTCACTGACACACACGCACTCATCCTCACCGACACACACGCACTCATCCTCACTGACACACACGCACTCATCCTCACTGACACACACGCACTCATCCTCACTGACACACACGCACTCATCCTCACTGACACACACGCACTCATCCTCACTGACACACACGCCCTCATCCTCACTGACACACACGCACTCATCCTCACCGACACACACGCACTCATCCTCACTGACACACACGCACTCATCCTCACTGACACACACGCACTCATCCTCACTGACACACACGCACTCATCCTCACTGACACACACGCACTCATCCTCACTGACACACACGCACTCATCCTCACTGACACACATGCCCTCATCCTCACTGACACACACGCGCTCATCCTCACCGACACACACGCACTCATCCTCACTGACACACCCGCACTCATCCTCACTGACACACACGCACTCATCCTCACCGACACACACACACTCATCCTCACTGACACACACGCACTCATCCTCACTGACACACACGCACTCATCCTCACAAACACACGCCCTCATCCTCACCGACACACACGCACTCATCCTCACTGACACACACGCACTCATCCTCACTGACACACACGCACTCATCCTCACTGACAGACACGCACTCATCCTCACTGACACACACGCACTCATCCTCACTGACACACACGCACTCATCCTCACTGACACACATGCCCTCATCCTCACTGACACACACGCGCTCATCCTCACTGACACACACGCACTCATCCTCACCGACACACACGCACTCATCCTCACCGACACACACGCGCTCATCCTCACTGACACACACGCACTCATCCTCACCGACACACACGCCCTCATCCTCACCGACACACACGCACTCATCCTCACCGACACACACGCGCTCATCCTCACTGACACACACGCACTCATCCTCACCGACGCACACGCACTCATCCTCACTGACACACACACGCTCATCCTCACCGACACTCACGCGCTCATCCTCACTGACACACACGCACTCATCCTCACTAACACACACGCACTCATCCTCACAAACACACGCGCTCATCCTCACTGACACACACGCGCTCATCCTCACTGACACACACGCACTCATCCTCACTGACACACACGCACTCATCCTCACCGACACACACGCACTCATCCTCACTGACACACACGCACTCATCCTCACCGACACACACGCACTCATCCTCACTGACACACACGCACTCATCCTCACTGACACACACGCACTCATCCTCACAAACACACGCCCTCATCCTCACCGACACACACGCACTCATCCTCACTGACACACACGCACTCATCCTCACTGACACACACGCACTCATCCTCACTGACAGACACGCACTCATCCTCACTGACACACACGCACTCATCCTCACTGACACACACGCACTCATCCTCACTGACACACACGCACTCATCCTCACCGACACACACGCGCTCATCCTCACTGACACACACGCACTCATCCTCACCGACACACACGCCCTCATCCTCACCGACACACACGCACTCATCCTCACCGACACACACGCGCTCATCCTCACTGACACACACGCACTCATCCTCACCGACGCACATGCACTCATCCTCACTGACACACACACGCTCATCCTCACCGACACTCACGCGCTCATCCTCACTGACACACACGCACTCATCCTCACTGACACACACGCACTCATCCTCACAAACACACGCGCTCATCCTCACTGACACACACGCGCTCATCCTCACTGACACACACGCACTCATCCTCACTGACACACACGCACTCATCCTCACCGACACACACGCACTCATCCTCACTGACACACACACGCTCATCCTCACCGACACTCACGCGCTCATCCTCACTGACACACACACGCTCATCCTCACCGACACTCACGCGCTCATCCTCACTGACACACACGCACTCATCCTCACTGACACTCACACGCTCATCCTCACTGACACTCACGCACTCATCCTCACTGACACACACGCACTCATCCTCACTGACACACACACGCTCATCCTCACCGACACTCACACGCTCATCCTCACCGACACTCACGCACTCATCCTCACCAACACTCACACGCTCATCCTCACTGACACACACGCACTCATCCTCACTGACACTCACACGCTCATCCTCACCGACACTCACGCACTCATCCTCACTGACACACACGCACTCATCCTCACCGACGCACACGCACTCATCCTCACTGACAAACACACGCTCATCCTCACCGACACTCACGCGCTCATCCTCACTGACACACACGCACTCATCCTCACTGACACACACGCACTCATCCTCACAAACACACGCGCTCATCCTCACTGACACACACGCACTCATCCTCACTGACACACACGCGCTCATCCTCACTGACACACACGCACTCATCCTCACTGACACACACGCACTCATCCTCACCGACACACACGCACTCATCCTCACTGACACACACACGCTCATCCTCACCGACACTCACGCGCTCATCCTCACTGACACACACACGCTCATCCTCACCGACACTCACGCGCTCATCCTCACTGACACACACGCACTCATCCTCACTGACACTCACACGCTCATCCTCACCGACACTCACGCACTCATCCTCACTGACACACACGCACTAATCCTCACTGACACACACACGCTCATCCTCACCGACACTCACACGCTCATCCTCACCGACACTCACGCACTCATCCTCACCAACACTCACACGCTCATCCTCACTGACACACACGCACTCATCCTCACTGACACTCACACGCTCATCCTCACCGACACTCACGCACTCATCCTCACTGACACACACGCACTCATCCTCACTGACACACACACGCTCATCCTCACCGACACTCACACGCTCATCCTCACTGACACACACGCACTCATCCTCACTGACAGACACGCACTCATCCTCACTGACACACACGCACTCATCCTCACTGACACACACGCACTCATCCTCACTGACACACACGCCCTCATCCTCACCGACACACACGCACTCATCCTCACTGACACACACGCACTCATCCTCACTGACACACACGCACTCATCCTCACTGACACACACATGCCCTCATCCTCACTGACACACACGCGCTCATCCTCACAAACACACGCGCTCATCCTCACTGACACACACGCGCTCATCCTCACTGACACTCACGCGCTCATCCTCACTGACACACACGCACTCATCCTCACTGACACACACGCGCTCATCCTCACCAACACACACGCTCATCCTCACTGACACACACGCGCTCATCCTCACAAACACACGCGCTCATCCTCACTGACACACACGCACTCATCCTCACCGACACACACGCACTCATCCTCACTGACACACACACGCTCATCCTCACCGACACTCACGCGCTCATCCTCACTGACACACACGCACTCATCCTCACTGACACACACGCACTCATCCTCACAAACACACGCGCTCATCCTCACTGACACACACGCGCTCATCCTCACTGACACACATGCGCTCATCCTCACTGACACACACACGCTCATCCTCACCGACACTCACGCGCTCATCCTCACTGACACACATGCGCTCATCCTCACTGACACACACACGCTCATCCTCACCGACACTCACGCGCTCATCCTCACCGACACACATGCGCTCATCCTCACTGACACACACGCGCTCATCCTCACTGACACACACGCACTCATCCTCACCGACACACACGCACTCATCCTCACCGACACACACGCGCTCATCCTCACTGACACACACGCACTCATCCTCACCGACACACACGCCCTCATCCTCACCGACACACACGCACTCATCCTCACCGACACACACGCGCTCATCCTCACTGACACACACGCACTCATCCTCACCGACGCACACGCACTCATCCTCACTGACACACACACGCTCATCCTCACCGACACTCACGCGCTCATCCTCACTGACACACACGCACTCATCCTCACTGACACACACGCACTCATCCTCACAAACACACGCGCTCATCCTCACTGACACACACGCGCTCATCCTCACTGACACACACGCACTCATCCTCACTGACACACACGCACTCATCCTCACCGACACACACGCACTCATCCTCACTGACACACACGCGCTCATCCTCACCGACACACACGCACTCATCCTCACTGACACACACGCACACATCCTCACTGACACACACGCACTCATCCTCACAAACACACGCCCTCATCCTCACCGACACACACGCACTCATCCTCACTGACACACACGCACTCATCCTCACTGACACACACGCACTCATCCTCACTGACAGACACGCACTCATCCTCACTGACACACACGCACTCATCCTCACTGACACACACGCACTCATCCTCACTGACACACACGCACTCATCCTCACTGACACACACGCACTCATCCTCACTGACACACATGCCCTCATCCTCACTGACACACACGCACTCATCCTCACTGACACACACGCACTCATCCTCACTGACAGACACGCACTCATCCTCACTGACACACACGCACTCATCCTCACTGACACACACGCACTCATCCTCACTGACACACATGCCCTCATCCTCACTGACACACACGCGCTCATCCTCACTGACACACACGCACTCATCCTCACCGACACACACGCACTCATCCTCACCGACACACACGCGCTCATCCTCACTGACACACACGCACTCATCCTCACCGACACACACGCCCTCATCCTCACCGACACACACGCACTCATCCTCACCGACACACACGCGCTCATCCTCACTGACACACACGCACTCATCCTCACCAACGCACATGCACTCATCCTCACTGACACACACACGCTCATCCTCACCGACACTCACGCGCTCATCCTCACTGACACACACGCACTCATCCTCACTGACATACACGCACTCATCCTCACAAACACACGCGCTCATCCTCACTGACACACACGCGCTCATCCTCACTGACACACACGCACTCATCCTCACTGACACACACGCACTCATCCTCACCGACACACACGCACTCATCCTCACTGACACACACACGCTCATCCTCACCGACACTCACGCGCTCATCCTCACTGACACACACACGCTCATCCTCACCGACACTCACGCGCTCATCCTCACTGACACACACGCACTCATCCTCACTGACACTCACACGCTCATCCTCACTGACACTCACGCACTCATCCTCACTGACACACACGCACTCATCCTCACTGACACACACACGCTCATCCTCACCGACACTCACACGCTCATCCTCACCGACACTCACGCACTCATCCTCACCAACACTCACACGCTCATCCTCACTGACACACACGCACTCATCCTCACTGACACTCACACGCTCATCCTCACCGACACTCACGCACTCATCCTCACTGACACACACGCACTCATCCTCACCGACGCACACGCACTCATCCTCACTGACAAACACACGCTCATCCTCACCGACACTCACGCGCTCATCCTCACTGACACACACGCACTCATCCTCACTGACACACACGCACTCATCCTCACAAACACACGCGCTCATCCTCACTGACACACACGCACTCATCCTCACTGACACACACGCGCTCATCCTCACTGACACACACGCACTCATCCTCACTGACACACACGCACTCATCCTCACCGACACACACGCACTCATCCTCACTGACACACACACGCGCATCCTCACCGACACTCACGCGCTCATCCTCACTGACACACACACGCTCATCCTCACCGACACTCACGCGCTCATCCTCACTGACACACACGCACTCATCCTCACTGACACTCACACGCTCATCCTCACCGACACTCACGCACTCATCCTCACTGACACACACGCACTCATCCTCACTGACACACACACGCTCATCCTCACCGACACTCACACGCTCATCCTCACCGACACTCACGCACTCATCCTCACCAACACTCACACGCTCATCCTCACTGACACACACGCACTCATCCTCACTGACACTCACACGCTCATCCTCACCGACACTCACGCACTCATCCTCACTGACACACACGCACTCATCCTCACTGACACACACACGCTCATCCTCACCGACACTCACACGCTCATCCTCACTGACACACACGCACTCATCCTCACTGACAGACACGCACTCATCCTCACTGACACACACGCACTCATCCTCACTGACACACACGCACTCATCCTCACTGACACACACGCCCTCATCCTCACCGACACACACGCACTCATCCTCACTGACACACACGCACTCATCCTCACTGACACACACGCACTCATCCTCACTGACACACACATGCCCTCATCCTCACTGACACACACGCGCTCATCCTCACAAACACACGCGCTCATCCTCACTGACACACACGCGCTCATCCTCACTGACACTCACGCGCTCATCCTCACTGACACACACGCACTCATCCTCACTGACACACACGCGCTCATCCTCACCAACACACACGCTCATCCTCACTGACACACACGCGCTCATCCTCACAAACACACGCGCTCATCCTCACTGACACACACGCACTCATCCTCACCGACACACACGCACTCATCCTCACTGACACACACACGCTCATCCTCACCGACACTCACGCGCTCATCCTCACTGACACACACGCACTCATCCTCACTGACACACACGCACTCATCCTCACAAACACACGCGCTCATCCTCACTGACACACACGCGCTCATCCTCACTGACACACATGCGCTCATCCTCACTGACACACACACGCTCATCCTCACCGACACTCACGCGCTCATCCTCACTGACACACATGCGCTCATCCTCACTGACACACACACGCTCATCCTCACCGACACTCACGCGCTCATCCTCACAGACACACACGCGCTCATCCTCACAGACACTCACGCGCTCATCCTCACTGACACACACGCGCTCATCCTCACTGACACACATGCGCTCATCCTCACTGACACACACGCGCTCATCCTCACTGACACACATGCGCTCATCCTCACTGACACACACGCGCTCATCCTCACTGACACACATGCGCTCATCCTCACTGACACACACGCGCTCATCCTCACTGACACACATGCGCTCATCCTCACCGACACACACGCGCTCATCCTCACCGACACACACGCCCTCATACTCACTGACACACACGCGCTCATCCTCACCGACACACACGCGCTCATCCTCTCCGACACACGCGCGCTCATCCTCACCGACACACACGCCCTCATCCTCACTGACACACACGCGCTCATCCTCACTGACACACATGCGCTCATCCTCACCGACACACACGCCCTCATCCTCACTGACACACACGCGCTCATCCTCAGTGACACACACGCACTCATCCTCACTGACACACACGCACTCATCCTCACCGACACACACGCACTCATCCTCACTGACACACACGCACTCATCCTCACTGACACACACGCCCTCATCCTCACCGACACACACACACTCATCCTCACTGACACACACGCGCTCATCCTCACTGACACACGGCTCATTCTCACGGACACACGCGCTCATCCTCACTGACACACATGCGCTCATCCTCACTGACACACACGCACTCATCCTCACTGACACACACGCACTCATCCTCACCGACACACACGCACTCATCCTCACTGACACACACGCACTCATTCTCACTGACACACACGCGCTCATCCTCACAAACACACGCGCTCATCCTCACCGACACACACGCGCTCATCCTCACTGACACACACGCGCTCATCCTCACCGACACACACGCGCTCATCCTCACCGACACACACGCGCTCATCCTCACTGACACACACGCACTCATCCTCACCAACGCACATGCACTCATCCTCACTGACACACACACGCTCATCCTCACCGACACTCACGCGCTCATCCTCACTGACACACACGCACTCATCCTCACTGACATACACGCACTCATCCTCACAAACACACGCGCTCATCCTCACTGACACACACGCGCTCATCCTCACTGACACACACGCACTCATCCTCACTGACACACACGCACTCATCCTCACCGACACACACGCACTCATCCTCACTGACACACACACGCTCATCCTCACCGACACTCACGCGCTCATCCTCACTGACACACACACGCTCATCCTCACCGACACTCACGCGCTCATCCTCACTGACACACACGCACTCATCCTCACTGACACTCACACGCTCATCCTCACTGACACTCACGCACTCATCCTCACTGACACACACGCACTCATCCTCACTGACACACACACGCTCATCCTCACCGACACTCACACGCTCATCCTCACCGACACTCACGCACTCATCCTCACCAACACACCCGCACTCATCCTCACTGACACACGCACTCATCCTCACTGACACTCACACGCTCATCCTCACCGACACTCACGCACTCATCCTCACTGACACACACGCACTCATCCTCACCGACGCACACGCACTCATCCTCACTGACACACACGCACTCATCCTCACTGACACACACGCACTCATCCTCACTGACACACATGCCCTCATCCTCACTGACACACACGCGCTCATCCTCACTGACACACACGCGCTCATCCTCACTGACACACACGCACTCATCCTCACCGACACACACGCGCTCATCCTCACTGACACACACGCACTCATCCTCACCGACACACACGCCCTCATCCTCACCGACACACACGCACTCATCCTCACCGACACAGACGCGCTCATCCTCACTGACACACACGCACTCATCCTCACCGACGCACACGCACTCATCCTCACTGACACACACACGCTCATCCTCACCGACACTCACGCGCTCATCCTCACTGACACACACGCACTCATCCTCACTGACACACACGCACTCATCCTCACAAACACACGCGCTCATCCTCACTGACACACACGCGCTCATCCTCACTGACACACACGCACTCATCCTCACTGACACACACGCACTCATCCTCACCGACACACACGCACTCATCCTCACTGACACACACGCACTCATCCTCACCGACACACACGCACTCATCCTCACTGACACACACGCACTCATCCTCACTGACACACACGCACTCATCCTCACAAACACACGCCCTCATCCTCACCGACACACACGCACTCATCCTCACTGACACACACGCACTCATCCTCACTGACACACACGCACTCATCCTCACTGACAGACACGCACTCATCCTCACTGACACACACGCACTCATCCTCACTGACACACACGCACTCATCCTCACTGACACACATGCCCTCATCCTCACTGACACACACGCGCTCATCCTCACTGACACACACGCACTCATCCTCACCGACACACACGCACTCATCCTCACCGACACACACGCGCTCATCCTCACTGACACACACGCACTCATCCTCACCGACACACACGCCCTCATCCTCACCGACACACACGCACTCATCCTCACCGACACACACGCGCTCATCCTCACTGACACACACGCACTCATCCTCACCGACGCACACGCACTCATCCTCACTGACACACACACGCTCATCCTCACCGACACTCACGCGCTCATCCTCACTGACACACACGCACTCATCCTCACTGACACACACGCACTCATCCTCACAAACACACGCGCTCATCCTCACTGACACACACGCGCTCATCCTCACTGACACACACGCACTCATCCTCACTGACACTCACACGCTCATCCTCACCGACACTCACGCACTCATCCTCACTGACACACACGCACTCATCCTCACTGACACACACACGCTCATCCTCACCGACACTCACACGCTCATCCTCACTGACACACACGCACTCATCCTCACTGACAGACACGCACTCATCCTCACTGACACACACGCACTCATCCTCACTGACACACACGCACTCATCCTCACTGACACACACGCCCTCATCCTCACCGACACACACGCACTCATCCTCACTGACACACACGCACTCATCCTCACAAACACACGCCCTCATCCTCACCGACACACACGCACTCATCCTCACTGACACACACGCACTCATCCTCACTGACACACACGCACTCATCCTCACTGACAGACACGCACTCATCCTCACTGACACACACGCACTCATCCTCACTGACACACACGCACTCATCCTCACTGACACACATGCCCTCATCCTCACTGACACACACGCGCTCATCCTCACTGACACACACGCACTCATCCTCACCGACACACACGCACTCATCATCACCGACACACACGCGCTCATCCTCACTGACACACACGCACTCATCCTCACCGACACACACGCCCTCATCCTCACCGACACACACGCACTCATCCTCACCGACACACACGCGCTCATCCTCACTGACACACACGCACTCATCCTCACCGACGCACACGCACTCATCCTCACTGACACACACACGCTCATCCTCACCGACACTCACGCGCTCATCCTCACTGACACACACGCACTCATCCTCACTGACACACACGCACTCATCCTCACAAACACACGCGCTCATCCTCACTGACACACACGCGCTCATCCTCACTGACACACACGCACTCATCCACACTGACACTCACACGCTCATCCTCACCGACACTCACGCACTCATCCTCACTGACACACACGCACTCATCCTCACTGACACACACACGCTCATCCTCACCGACACTCACACGCTCATCCTCACTGACACACACGCTCTCATCCTCACTGACAGACACGCACTCATCCTCACTGACACACACGCACTCATCCTCACTGACACACACGCACTCATCCTCACTGACACACACGCCCTCATCCTCACCGACACACACGCACTCATCCTCACTGACACACACGCACTCATCCTCACTGACACACACGCACTCATCCTCACTGACACACACATGCCCTCATCCTCACTGACACACACGCGCTCATCCTCACAAACACACGCGCTCATCCTCACTGACACACACGCGCTCATCCTCACTGACACTCACGCGCTCATCCTCACTGACACACACGCACTCATCCTCACTGACACACACGCGCTCATCCTCACCAACACACACGCTCATCCTCACTGACACACACGCGCTCATCCTCACAAACACACGCGCTCATCCTCACTGACACACACGCACTCATCCTCACCGACACACACGCACTCATCCTCACTGACACACACACGCTCATCCTCACCGACACTCACGCGCTCATCCTCACTGACACACACGCACTCATCCTCACTGACACACACGCACTCATCCTCACAAACACACGCGCTCATCCTCACTGACACACACGCGCTCATCCTCACTGACACACATGCGCTCATCCTCACTGACACACACACGCTCATCCTCACCGACACTCACGCGCTCATCCTCACTGACACACATGCGCTCATCCTCACTGACACACACACGCTCATCCTCACCGACACTCACGCGCTCATCCTCACAGACACACACGCGCTCATCCTCACAGACACTCACGCGCTCATCCTCACTGACACACACGCGCTCATCCTCACTGACACACATGCGCTCATCCTCACTGACACACACGCGCTCATCCTCACTGACACACATGCGCTCATCCTCACTGACACACACGCGCTCATCCTCACTGACACACATGCGCTCATCCTCACTGACACACACGCGCTCATCCTCACTGACACACATGCGCTCATCCTCACCGACACACACGCGCTCATCCTCACCGACACACACGCCCTCATCCTCACTGACACACACGCGCTCATCCTCACCGACACACACGCGCTCATCCTCTCCGACACACGCGCGCTCATCCTCACCGACACACACGCCCTCATCCTCACTGACACACACGCGCTCATCCTCACTGACACACATGCGCTCATCCTCACCGACACACACGCCCTCATCCTCACTGACACACACGCGCTCATCCTCAGTGACACACACGCACTCATCCTCACTGACACACACGCACTCATCCTCACCGACACACACGCACTCATCCTCACTGACACACACGCACTCATCCTCACTGACACACACGCCCTCATCCTCACCGACACACACACACTCATCCTCACTGACACACACGCGCTCATCCTCACTGACACACGGCTCATTCTCACGGACACACGCGCTCATCCTCACTGACACACATGCGCTCATCCTCACTGACACACACGCACTCATCCTCACTGACACACACGCACTCATCCTCACCGACACACACGCACTCATCCTCACTGACACACACGCACTCATTCTCACTGACACACACGCGCTCATCCTCACAAACACACGCGCTCATCCTCACCGACACACACGCGCTCATCCTCACTGACACACACGCGCTCATCCTCACCGACACACACGCGCTCATCCTCACTGACACACACGCGCTCATCCTCACCGACACACACGCACTCACCCTCACTGACACACACGCACTCATCCTCACTGACACACACGCACTCATCCTCACTGACACACACGCACTCATCCTCACTGACACACACGCCCTCATCCTCACTGACACACACGCACTCATCCTCACCGACACACACGCACTCATCCTCACTGACACACACGCACTCATCCTCACTGACACACACGCACTCATCCTCACTGACACACACGCACTCATCCTCACTGACACACACGCACTCATCCTCACTGACACACACGCACTCATCCTCACTGACACACATGCCCTCATCCTCACTGACACACACGCGCTCATCCTCACCGACACACACGCACTCATCCTCACTGACACACACGCACTCATCCTCACTGACACACACGCACTCATCCTCACCGACACACACACACTCATCCTCACTGACACACACGCACTCATCCTCACTGACACACACGCACTCATCCTCACAAACACACGCCCTCATCCTCACCGACACACACGCACTCATCCTCACTGACACACACGCACTCATCCTCACTGACACACACGCACTCATCCTCACTGACAGACACGCACTCATCCTCACTGACACACACGCACTCATCCTCACTGACACACACGCACTCATCCTCACTGACACACATGCCCTCATCCTCACTGACACACACGCGCTCATCCTCACTGACACACACGCACTCATCCTCACCGACACACACGCACTCATCCTCACCGACACACACGCGCTCATCCTCACTGACACACACGCACTCATCCTCACCGACACACACGCCCTCATCCTCACCGACACACACGCACTCATCCTCACCGACACAGACGCGCTCATCCTCACTGACACACACGCACTCATCCTCACCGACGCACACGCACTCATCCTCACTGACACACACACGCTCATCCTCACCGACACTCACGCGCTCATCCTCACTGACACACACGCACTCATCCTCACTGACACACACGCACTCATCCTCACAAACACACGCGCTCATCCTCACTGACACACACGCGCTCATCCTCACTGACACACACGCACTCATCCTCACTGACACACACGCACTCATCCTCACCGACACACACGCACTCATCCTCACTGACACACACGCACTCATCCTCACCGACACACACGCACTCATCCTCACTGACACACACGCACTCATCCTCACTGACACACACGCACTCATCCTCACAAACACACGCCCTCATCCTCACCGACACACACGCACTCATCCTCACTGACACACACGCACTCATCCTCACTGACACACACGCACTCATCCTCACTGACAGACACGCACTCATCCTCGCTGACACACACGCACTCATCCTCACTGACACACACGCACTCATCCTCACTGACACACATGCCCTCATCCTCACTGACACACACGCGCTCATCCTCACTGACACACACGCACTCATCCTCACCGACACACACGCACTCATCCTCACCGACACACACGCGCTCATCCTCACTGACACACACGCACTCATCCTCACCGACACACACGCCCTCATCCTCACCGACACACACGCACTCATCCTCACCGACACACACGCGCTCATCCTCACTGACACACACGCACTCATCCTCACCGACGCACACGCACTCATCCTCACTGACACACACACGCTCATCCTCACCGACACTCACGCGCTCATCCTCACTGACACACACGCACTCATCCTCACTGACACACACGCACTCATCCTCACAAACACACGCGCTCATCCTCACTGACACACACGCGCTCATCCTCACTGACACACACGCACTCATCCTCACTGACACACACGCACTCATCCTCACCGACACACACGCACTCATCCTCACTGACACACACACGCTCATCCTCACCGACACTCACGCGCTCATCCTCACTGACACACACACGCTCATCCTCACCGACACTCACGCGCTCATCCTCACTGACACACACGCACTCATCCTCACTGACACTCACACGCTCATCCTCACTGACACTCACGCACTCATCCTCACTGACACACACGCACACATCCTCACTGACACACACGCACTCATCCTCACAAACACACGCCCTCATCCTCACCGATACACACGCACTCATCCTCACTGACACACACGCACTCATCCTCACTGACACACACGCACTCATCCTCACTGACAGACACGCACTCATCCTCACTGACACACACGCACTCATCCTCACTGACACACACGCACTCATCCTCACTGACACACACGCACTCATCCTCACTGACACACACGCACTCATCCTCACTGACACACATGCCCTCATCCTCACTGACACACACGCACTCATCCTCACTGACACACACGCACTCATCCTCACTGACAGACACGCACTCATCCTCACTGACACACACGCACTCATCCTCACTGACACACACGCACTCATCCTCACTGACACACATGCCCTCATCCTCACTGACACACACGCGCTCATCCTCACTGACACACACGCACTCATCCTCACCGACACACACGCACTCATCCTCACCGACACACACGCGCTCATCCTCACTGACACACACGCACTCATCCTCACCGACACACACGCCCTCATCCTCACCGACACACACGCACTCATCCTCACCGACACACACGCGCTCATCCTCACTGACACACACGCACTCATCCTCACCGACGCACATGCACTCATCCTCACTGACACACACACGCTCATCCTCACCGACACTCACGCGCTCATCCTCACTGACACACACGCACTCATCCTCACTGACACACACGCACTCATCCTCACAAACACACGCGCTCATCCTCACTGACACACACGCGCTCATCCTCACTGACACACACGCACTCATCCTCACTGACACACACGCACTCATCCTCACCGACACACACGCACTCATCCTCACTGACACACACACGCTCATCCTCACCGACACTCACGCGCTCATCCTCACTGACACACACACGCTCATCCTCACCGACACTCACGCGCTCATCCTCACTGACACACACGCACTCATCCTCACTGACACTCACACGCTCATCCTCACTGACACTCACGCACTCATCCTCACTGACACACACGCACTCATCCTCACTGACACACACACGCTCATCCTCACCGACACTCACACGCTCATCCTCACCGACACTCACGCACTCATCCTCACCAACACTCACACGCTCATCCTCACTGACACACACGCACTCATCCTCACTGACACTCACACGCTCATCCTCACCGACACTCACGCACTCATCCTCACTGACACACACGCACTCATCCTCACCGACGCACACGCACTCATCCTCACTGACAAACACACGCTCATCCTCACCGACACTCACGCGCTCATCCTCACTGACACACACGCACTCATCCTCACTGACACACACGCACTCATCCTCACAAACACACGCGCTCATCCTCACTGACACACACGCACTCATCCTCACTGACACACACGCGCTCATCCTCACTGACACACACGCACTCATCCTCACTGACACACACGCACTCATCCTCACCGACACACACGCACTCATCCTCACTGACACACACACGCTCATCCTCACCGACACTCACGCGCTCATCCTCACTGACACACACACGCTCATCCTCACCGACACTCACGCGCTCATCCTCACTGACACACACGCACTCATCCTCACTGACACTCACACGCTCATCCTCACCGACACTCACGCACTCATCCTCACTGACACACACGCACTCATCCTCACTGACACACACACGCTCATCCTCACCGACACTCACACGCTCATCCTCACCGACACTCACGCACTCATCCTCACCAACACTCACACGCTCATCCTCACTGACACACACGCACTCATCCTCACTGACACTCACACGCTCATCCTCACCGACACTCACGCACTCATCCTCACTGACACACACGCACTCATCCTCACTGACACACACACGCTCATCCTCACCGACACTCACACGCTCATCCTCACTGACACACACGCACTCATCCTCACTGACAGACACGCACTCATCCTCACTGACACACACGCACTCATCCTCACTGACACACACGCACTCATCCTCACTGACACACACGCCCTCATCCTCACCGACACACACGCACTCATCCTCACTGACACACACGCACTCATCCTCACTGACACACACGCACTCATCCTCACTGACACACACATGCCCTCATCCTCACTGACACACACGCGCTCATCCTCACAAACACACGCGCTCATCCTCACTGACACACACGCGCTCATCCTCACTGACACTCACGCGCTCATCCTCACTGACACACACGCACTCATCCTCACTGACACACACGCGCTCATCCTCACCAACACACACGCTCATCCTCACTGACACACACGCGCTCATCCTCACAAACACACGCGCTCATCCTCACTGACACACACGCACTCATCCTCACCGACACACACGCACTCATCCTCACTGACACACACACGCTCATCCTCACCGACACTCACGCGCTCATCCTCACTGACACACACGCACTCATCCTCACTGACACACACGCACTCATCCTCACAAACACACGCGCTCATCCTCACTGACACACACGCGCTCATCCTCACTGACACACATGCGCTCATCCTCACTGACACACACACGCTCATCCTCACCGACACTCACGCGCTCATCCTCACTGACACACATGCGCTCATCCTCACTGACACACACACGCTCATCCTCACCGACACTCACGCGCTCATCCTCACAGACACACACGCGCTCATCCTCACAGACACTCACGCGCTCATCCTCACTGACACACACGCGCTCATCCTCACTGACACACATGCGCTCATCCTCACTGAAACACACGCGCTCATCCTCACTGACACACATGCGCTCATCCTCACTGACACACACGCGCTCATCCTCACTGACACACATGCGCTCATCCTCACTGACACACACGCGCTCATCCTCACTGACACACATGCGCTCATCCTCACCGACACACACGCGCTCATCCTCACCGACACACACGCCCTCATCCTCACTGACACACACGCGCTCATCCTCACCGACACACACGCGCTCATCCTCTCCGACACACGCGCGCTCATCCTCACCGACACACACGCCCTCATCCTCACTGACACACACGCGCTCATCCTCACTGACACACATGCGCTCATCCTCACCGACACACACGCCCTCATCCTCACTGACACACACGCGCTCATCCTCAGTGACACACACGCACTCATCCTCACTGACACACACGCACTCATCCTCACCGACACACACGCACTCATCCTCACTGACACACACGCACTCATCCTCACTGACACACACGCCCTCATCCTCACCGACACACACACACTCATCCTCACTGACACACACGCGCTCATCCTCACTGACACACGGCTCATTCTCACGGACACACGCGCTCATCCTCACTGACACACATGCGCTCATCCTCACTGACACACACGCACTCATCCTCACTGACACACACGCACTCATCCTCACCGACACACACGCACTCATCCTCACTGACACACACGCACTCATTCTCACTGACACACACGCGCTCATCCTCACAAACACACGCGCTCATCCTCACCGACACACACGCGCTCATCCTCACTGACACACACGCGCTCATCCTCACCGACACACACGCGCTCATCCTCACTGACACACACGCGCTCATCCTCACCGACACACACGCACTCACCCTCACTGACACACACGCACTCATCCTCACTGACACACACGCACTCATCCTCACTGACACACACGCACTCATCCTCACTGACACACACGCCCTCATCCTCACTGACACACACGCACTCATCCTCACCGACACACACGCACTCATCCTCACTGACACACACGCACTCATCCTCACTGACACACACGCACTCATCCTCACTGACACACACGCACTCATCCTCACTGACACACACGCACTCATCCTCACTGACACACACGCACTCATCCTCACTGACACACATGCCCTCATCCTCACTGACACACACGCGCTCATCCTCACCGACACACACGCACTCATCCTCACTGACACACACGCACTCATCCTCACTGACACACACGCACTCATCCTCACCGACACACACACACTCATCCTCACTGACACACACGCACTCATCCTCACTGACACACACGCACTCATCCTCACAAACACACGCCCTCATCCTCACCGACACACACGCACTCATCCTCACTGACACACACGCACTCATCCTCACTGACACACACGCACTCATCCTCACTGACAGACACGCACTCATCCTCACTGACACACACGCACTCATCCTCACTGACACACACGCACTCATCCTCACTGACACACATGCCCTCATCCTCACTGACACACACGCGCTCATCCTCACTGACACACACGCACTCATCCTCACCGACACACACGCACTCATCCTCACCGACACACACGCGCTCATCCTCACTGACACACACGCACTCATCCTCACCGACACACACGCCCTCATCCTCACCGACACACACGCACTCATCCTCACCGACACAGACGCGCTCATCCTCACTGACACACACGCACTCATCCTCACCGACGCACACGCACTCATCCTCACTGACACACACACGCTCATCCTCACCGACACTCACGCGCTCATCCTCACTGACACACACGCACTCATCCTCACTGACACACACGCACTCATCCTCACAAACACACGCGCTCATCCTCACTGACACACACGCGCTCATCCTCACTGACACACACGCACTCATCCTCACTGACACACACGCACTCATCCTCACCGACACACACGCACTCATCCTCACTGACACACACGCACTCATCCTCACCGACACACACGCACTCATCCTCACTGACACACACGCACTCATCCTCACTGACACACACACGCTCATCCTCACCGACACTCACACGCTCATCCTCACTGACACACACGCACTCATCCTCACTGACAGACACGCACTCATCCTCACTGACACACACGCACTCATCCTCACTGACACACACGCACTCATCCTCACTGACACACACGCCCTCATCCTCACCGACACACACGCACTCATCCTCACTGACACACACGCACTCATCCTCACTGACACACACGCACTCATCCTCACTGACACACACATGCCCTCATCCTCACTGACACACACGCGCTCATCCTCACAAACACACGCGCTCATCCTCACTGACACACACGCGCTCATCCTCACTGACACTCACGCGCTCATCCTCACTGACACACACGCACTCATCCTCACTGACACACACGCGCTCATCCTCACCAACACACACGCTCATCCTCACTGACACACACGCGCTCATCCTCACAAACACACGCGCTCATCCTCACTGACACACACGCACTCATCCTCACCGACACACACGCACTCATCCTCACTGACACACACACGCTCATCCTCACCGACACTCACGCGCTCATCCTCACTGACACACACGCACTCATCCTCACTGACACACACGCACTCATCCTCACAAACACACGCGCTCATCCTCACTGACACACACGCGCTCATCCTCACTGACACACATGCGCTCATCCTCACTGACACACACACGCTCATCCTCACCGACACTCACGCGCTCATCCTCACTGACACACATGCGCTCATCCTCACTGACACACACACGCTCATCCTCACCGACACTCACGCGCTCATCCTCACAGACACACACGCGCTCATCCTCACAGACACTCACGCGCTCATCCTCACTGACACACACGCGCTCATCCTCACTGACACACATGCGCTCATCCTCACTGACACACACGCGCTCATCCTCACTGACACACATGCGCTCATCCTCACTGACACACACGCGCTCATCCTCACTGACACACATGCGCTCATCCTCACTGACACACACGCGCTCATCCTCACTGACACACATGCGCTCATCCTCACCGACACACACGCGCTCATCCTCACCGACACACACGCCCTCATCCTCACTGACACACACGCGCTCATCCTCACCGACACACACGCGCTCATCCTCTCCGACACACGCGCGCTCATCCTCACCGACACACACGCCCTCATCCTCACTGACACACACGCGCTCATCCTCACTGACACACATGCGCTCATCCTCACCGACACACACGCCCTCATCCTCACTGACACACACGCGCTCATCCTCAGTGACACACACGCACTCATCCTCACTGACACACACGCACTCATCCTCACCGACACACACGCACTCATCCTCACTGACACACACGCACTCATCCTCACTGACACACACGCCCTCATCCTCACCGACACACACACACTCATCCTCACTGACACACACGCGCTCATCCTCACTGACACACGGCTCATTCTCACGGACACACGCGCTCATCCTCACTGACACACATGCGCTCATCCTCACTGACACACACGCACTCATCCTCACTGACACACACGCACTCATCCTCACCGACACACACGCACTCATCCTCACTGACACACACGCACTCATTCTCACTGACACACACGCGCTCATCCTCACAAACACACGCGCTCATCCTCACCGACACACACGCGCTCATCCTCACTGACACACACGCGCTCATCCTCACCGACACACACGCGCTCATCCTCACTGACACACACGCGCTCATCCTCACCGACACACACGCACTCACCCTCACTGACACACACGCACTCATCCTCACTGACACACACGCACTCATCCTCACTGACACACACGCACTCATCCTCACTGACACACACGCCCTCATCCTCACTGACACACACGCACTCATCCTCACCGACACACACGCACTCATCCTCACTGACACACACGCACTCATCCTCACTGACACACACGCACTCATCCTCACTGACACACACGCACTCATCCTCACTGACACACACGCACTCATCCTCACTGACACACACGCACTCATCCTCACTGACACACATGCCCTCATCCTCACTGACACACACGCGCTCATCCTCACCGACACACACGCACTCATCCTCACTGACACACACGCACTCATCCTCACTGACACACACGCACTCATCCTCACCGACACACACACACTCATCCTCACTGACACACACGCACTCATCCTCACTGACACACACGCACTCATCCTCACAAACACACGCCCTCATCCTCACCGACACACACGCACTCATCCTCACTGACACACACGCACTCATCCTCACTGACACACACGCACTCATCCTCACTGACAGACACGCACTCATCCTCACTGACACACACGCACTCATCCTCACTGACACACACGCACTCATCCTCACTGACACACATGCCCTCATCCTCACTGACACACACGCGCTCATCCTCACTGACACACACGCACTCATCCTCACCGACACACACGCACTCATCCTCACCGACACACACGCGCTCATCCTCACTGACACACACGCACTCATCCTCACCGACACACACGCCCTCATCCTCACCGACACACACGCACTCATCCTCACCGACACAGACGCGCTCATCCTCACTGACACACACGCACTCATCCTCACCGACGCACACGCACTCATCCTCACTGACACACACACGCTCATCCTCACCGACACTCACGCGCTCATCCTCACTGACACACACGCACTCATCCTCACTGACACACACGCACTCATCCTCACAAACACACGCGCTCATCCTCACTGACACACACGCGCTCATCCTCACTGACACACACGCACTCATCCTCACTGACACACACGCACTCATCCTCACCGACACACACGCACTCATCCTCACTGACACACACGCACTCATCCTCACCGACACACACGCGCTCATCCTCACTGACACACACGCACTCATCCTCACCGACGCACACGCACTCATCCTCACTGACACACACACGCTCATCCTCACCGACACTCACGCGCTCATCCTCACTGACACACACGCACTCATCCTCACTGACACACACGCACTCATCCTCACAAACACACGCGCTCATCCTCACTGACACACACGCGCTCATCCTCACTGACACACACGCACTCATCCTCACTGACACTCACACGCTCATCCTCACCGACACTCACGCACTCATCCTCACTGACACACACGCACTCATCCTCACTGACACACACACGCTCATCCTCACCGACACTCACACGCTCATCCTCACTGACACACACGCACTCATCCTCACTGACAGACACGCACTCATCCTCACTGACACACACGCACTCATCCTCACTGACACACACGCACTCATCCTCACTGACACACACGCCCTCATCCTCACCGACACACACGCACTCATCCTCACTGACACACACGCACTCATCCTCACTGACACACACGCACTCATCCTCACTGACACACACATGCCCTCATCCTCACTGACACACACGCGCTCATCCTCACAAACACACGCGCTCATCCTCACTGACACACACGCGCTCATCCTCACTGACACTCACGCGCTCATCCTCACTGACACACACGCACTCATCCTCACTGACACACACGCGCTCATCCTCACCAACACACACGCTCATCCTCACTGACACACACGCGCTCATCCTCACAAACACACGCGCTCATCCTCACTGACACACACGCACTCATCCTCACCGACACACACGCACTCATCCTCACTGACACACACACGCTCATCCTCACCGACACTCACGCGCTCATCCTCACTGACACACACGCACTCATCCTCACTGACACACACGCACTCATCCTCACAAACACACGCGCTCATCCTCACTGACACACACGCGCTCATTCTCACTGACACACATGCGCTCATCCTCACTGACACACACACGCTCATCCTCACCGACACTCACGCGCTCATCCTCACTGACACACATGCGCTCATCCTCACTGACACACACACGCTCATCCTCACCGACACTCACGCGCTCATCCTCACAGACACACACGCGCTCATCCTCACAGACACTCACGCGCTCATCCTCACTGACACACACGCGCTCATCCTCACTGACACACATGCGCTCATCCTCACTGACACACACGCGCTCATCCTCACTGACACACATGCGCTCATCCTCACTGACACACACGCGCTCATCCTCACTGACACACATGCGCTCATCCTCACTGACACACACGCGCTCATCCTCACTGACACACATGCGCTCATCCTCACCGACACACACGCGCTCATCCTCACCGACACACACGCCCTCATCCTCACTGACACACACGCGCTCATCCTCACCGACACACACGCGCTCATCCTCTCCGACACACGCGCGCTCATCCTCACCGACACACACGCCCTCATCCTCACTGACACACACGCGCTCATCCTCACTGACACACATGCGCTCATCCTCACCGACACACACGCCCTCATCCTCACTGACACACACGCGCTCATCCTCAGTGACACACACGCACTCATCCTCACTGACACACACGCACTCATCCTCACCGACACACACGCACTCATCCTCACTGACACACACGCACTCATCCTCACTGACACACACGCCCTCATCCTCACCGACACACACACACTCATCCTCACTGACACACACGCGCTCATCCTCACTGACACACGGCTCATTCTCACGGACACACGCGCTCATCCTCACTGACACACATGCGCTCATCCTCACTGACACACACGCACTCATCCTCACTGACACACACGCACTCATCCTCACCGACACACACGCACTCATCCTCACTGACACACACGCACTCATTCTCACTGACACACACGCGCTCATCCTCACAAACACACGCGCTCATCCTCACCGACACACACGCGCTCATCCTCACTGACACACACGCGCTCATCCTCACCGACACACACGCGCTCATCCTCACTGACACACACGCGCTCATCCTCACCGACACACACGCACTCACCCTCACTGACACACACGCACTCATCCTCACTGACACACACGCACTCATCCTCACTGACACACACGCACTCATCCTCACTGACACACACGCCCTCATCCTCACTGACACACACGCACTCATCCTCACCGACACACACGCACTCATCCTCACTGACACACACGCACTCATCCTCACTGACACACACGCACTCATCCTCACTGACACACACGCACTCATCCTCACTGACACACACGCACTCATCCTCACTGACACACACGCACTCATCCTCACTGACACACATGCCCTCATCCTCACTGACACACACGCGCTCATCCTCACCGACACACACGCACTCATCCTCACTGACACACACGCACTCATCCTCACTGACACACACGCACTCATCCTCACCGACACACACACACTCATCCTCACTGACACACACGCACTCATCCTCACTGACACACACGCACTCATCCTCACAAACACACGCCCTCATCCTCACCGACACACACGCACTCATCCTCACTGACACACACGCACTCATCCTCACTGACACACACGCACTCATCCTCACTGACAGACACGCACTCATCCTCACTGACACACACGCACTCATCCTCACTGACACACACGCACTCATCCTCACTGACACACATGCCCTCATCCTCACTGACACACACGCGCTCATCCTCACTGACACACACGCACTCATCCTCACCGACACACACGCACTCATCCTCACCGACACACACGCGCTCATCCTCACTGACACACACGCACTCATCCTCACCGACACACACGCCCTCATCCTCACCGACACACACGCACTCATCCTCACCGACACAGACGCGCTCATCCTCACTGACACACACGCACTCATCCTCACCGACGCACACGCACTCATCCTCACTGACACACACACGCTCATCCTCACCGACACTCACGCGCTCATCCTCACTGACACACACGCACTCATCCTCACTGACACACACGCACTCATCCTCACAAACACACGCGCTCATCCTCACTGACACACACGCGCTCATCCTCACTGACACACACGCACTCATCCTCACTGACACACACGCACTCATCCTCACCGACACACACGCACTCATCCTCACTGACACACACGCACTCATCCTCACCGACACACACGCACTCATCCTCACTGACACACACGCACTCATCCTCACTGACACACACGCACTCATCCTCACAAACACACGCCCTCATCCTCACCGACACACACGCACTCATCCTCACTGACACACACGCACTCATCCTCACTGACACACACGCACTCATCCTCACTGACAGACACGCACTCATCCTCACTGACACACACGCACTCATCCTCACTGACACACACGCACTCATCCTCACTGACACACATGCCCTCATCCTCACTGACACACACGCGCTCATCCTCACTGACACACACGCACTCATCCTCACCGACACACACGCACTCATCCTCACCGACACACACGCGCTCATCCTCACTGACACACACGCACTCATCCTCACCGACACACACGCCCTCATCCTCACCGACACACACGCACTCATCCTCACCGACACACACGCGCTCATCCTCACTGACACACACGCACTCATCCTCACCGACGCACACGCACTCATCCTCACTGACATACACACGCTCATCCTCACCGACACTCACGCGCTCATCCTCACTGACACACACGCACTCATCCTCACTGACACACACGCACTCATCCTCACAAACACACGCGCTCATCCTCACTGACACACACGCGCTCATCCTCACTGACACACACGCACTCATCCTCACTGACACACACGCACTCATCCTCACCGACACACACGCACTCATCCTCACTGACACACACGCACTCATCCTCACCGACACACACGCACTCATCCTCACTGACACACACGCACTCATCCTCACTGACACACACGCACTCATCCTCACAAACACACGCCCTCATCCTCACCGACACACACGCACTCATCCTCACTGACACACACGCACTCATCCTCACTGACACACACGCACTCATCCTCACTGACAGACACGCACTCATCCTCACTGACACACACGCACTCATCCTCACTGACACACACGCACTCATCCTCACTGACACACATGCCCTCATCCTCACTGACACACACGCGCTCATCCTCACTGACACACACGCACTCATCCTCACCGACACACACGCACTCATCCTCACCGACACACACGCGCTCATCCTCACTGACACACACGCACTCATCCTCACCGACACACACGCCCTCATCCTCACCGACACACACGCACTCATCCTCACCGACACACACGCGCTCATCCTCACTGACACACACGCACTCATCCTCACCGACGCACACGCACTCATCCTCACTGACACACACACGCTCATCCTCACCGACACTCACGCGCTCATCCTCACTGACACACACGCACTCATCCTCACTGACACACACGCACTCATCCTCACAAACACACGCGCTCATCCTCACTGACACACACGCGCTCATCCTCACTGACACACACGCACTCATCCTCACTGACACTCACACGCTCATCCTCACCGACACTCACGCACTCATCCTCACTGACACACACGCACTCATCCTCACTGACACACACACGCTCATCCTCACCGACACTCACACGCTCATCCTCACTGACACACACGCACTCATCCTCACTGACAGACACGCACTCATCCTCACTGACACACACGCACTCATCCTCACTGACACACACGCACTCATCCTCACTGACACACACGCCCTCATCCTCACCGACACACACGCACTCATCCTCACTGACACACACGCACTCATCCTCACTGACACACACGCACTCATCCTCACTGACACACACATGCCCTCATCCTCACTGACACACACGCGCTCATCCTCACAAACACACGCGCTCATCCTCACTGACACACACGCGCTCATCCTCACTGACACTCACGCGCTCATCCTCACTGACACACACGCACTCATCCTCACTGACACACACGCGCTCATCCTCACCAACACACACGCTCATCCTCACTGACACACACGCGCTCATCCTCACAAACACACGCGCTCATCCTCACTGACACACACGCACTCATCCTCACCGACACACACGCACTCATCCTCACTGACACACACACGCTCATCCTCACCGACACTCACGCGCTCATCCTCACTGACACACACGCACTCATCCTCACTGACACACACGCACTCATCCTCACAAACACACGCGCTCATCCTCACTGACACACATGCGCTCATCCTCACTGACACACATGCGCTCATCCTCACTGACACACACACGCTCATCCTCACCGACACTCACGCGCTCATCCTCACTGACACACATGCGCTCATCCTCACTGACACACACACGCTCATCCTCACCGACACTCACGCGCTCATCCTCACAGACACACACGCGCTCATCCTCACAGACACTCACGCGCTCATCCTCACTGACACACACGCGCTCATCCTCACTGACACACATGCGCTCATCCTCACTGACACACACGCGCTCATCCTCACTGACACACATGCGCTCATCCTCACTGACACACACGCGCTCATCCTCACTGACACACATGCGCTCATCCTCACTGACACACACGCGCTCATCCTCACTGACACACATGCGCTCATCCTCACCGACACACACGCGCTCATCCTCACCGACACACACGCCCTCATCCTCACTGACACACACGCGCTCATCCTCACCGACACACACGCGCTCATCCTCTCCGACACACGCGCGCTCATCCTCACCGACACACACGCCCTCATCCTCACTGACACACACGCGCTCATCCTCACTGACACACATGCGCTCATCCTCACCGACACACACGCCCTCATCCTCACTGACACACACGCGCTCATCCTCAGTGACACACACGCACTCATCCTCACTGACACACACGCACTCATCCTCACCGACACACACGCACTCATCCTCACTGACACACACGCACTCATCCTCACTGACACACACGCCCTCATCCTCACCGACACACACACACTCATCCTCACTGACACACACGCGCTCATCCTCACTGACACACGGCTCATTCTCACGGACACACGCGCTCATCCTCACTGACACACATGCGCTCATCCTCACTGACACACACGCACTCATCCTCACTGACACACACGCACTCATCCTCACCGACACACACGCACTCATCCTCACTGACACACACGCACTCATTCTCACTGACACACACGCGCTCATCCTCACAAACACACGCGCTCATCCTCACCGACACACACGCGCTCATCCTCACTGACACACACGCGCTCATCCTCACCGACACACACGCGCTCATCCTCACTGACACACACGCGCTCATCCTCACCGACACACACGCACTCACCCTCACTGACACACACGCACTCATCCTCACTGACACACACGCACTCATCCTCACTGACACACACGCACTCATCCTCACAGACACACACGCCCTCATCCTCACTGACACACACGCACACATCCTCACCGACACACACGCACTCATCCTCACTGACACACACGCACTCATCCTCACTGACACACACGCACTCATCCTCACTGACACACACGCACTCATCCTCACTGACACACACGCACTCATTCTCACTGACACACACGCGCTCATCCTCACAAACACACGCGCTCATCCTCACCGACACACACGCGCTCATCCTCACTGACACACACGCGCTCATCCTCACCGACACACACGCGCTCATCCTCACTGACACACACGCGCTCATCCTCACCGACACACACGCACTCACCCTCACTGACACACACGCACTCATCCTCACTGACACACACGCACTCATCCTCACTGACACACACGCACTCATCCTCACTGACACACACGCCCTCATCCTCACTGACACACACGCACTCATCCTCACCGACACACACGCACTCATCCTCACTGACACACACGCACTCATCCTCACTGACACACACGCACTCATCCTCACTGACACACACGCACTCATCCTCACTGACACACACGCACTCATCCTCACTGACACACACGCACTCATCCTCACTGACACACACGCCCTCATCCTCACCGACACACACGCACTCATCCTCACTGACACACACGCACTCATCCTCACTGACACACACGCACTCATCCTCACTGACACACACATGCCCTCATCCTCACTGACACACACGCGCTCATCCTCACAAACACACGCGCTCATCCTCACTGACACACACGCGCTCATCCTCACTGACACTCACGCGCTCATCCTCACTGACACACACGCACTCATCCTCACTGACACACACGCGCTCATCCTCACCAACACACACGCTCATCCTCACTGACACACACGCGCTCATCCTCACAAACACACGCGCTCATCCTCACTGACACACACGCACTCATCCTCACCGACACACACGCACTCATCCTCACTGACACACACACGCTCATCCTCACCGACACTCACGCGCTCATCCTCACTGACACACACGCACTCATCCTCACTGACACACACGCACTCATCCTCACAAACACACGCGCTCATCCTCACTGACACACATGCGCTCATCCTCACTGACACACATGCGCTCATCCTCACTGACACACACACGCTCATCCTCACCGACACTCACGCGCTCATCCTCACTGACACACATGCGCTCATCCTCACTGACACACACACGCTCATCCTCACCGACACTCACGCGCTCATCCTCACAGACACACACGCGCTCATCCTCACAGACACTCACGCGCTCATCCTCACTGACACACACGCGCTCATCCTCACTGACACACATGCGCTCATCCTCACTGACACACACGCGCTCATCCTCACTGACACACATGCGCTCATCCTCACTGACACACACGCGCTCATCCTCACTGACACACATGCGCTCATCCTCACTGACACACACGCGCTCATCCTCACTGACACACATGCGCTCATCCTCACCGACACACACGCGCTCATCCTCACCGACACACACGCCCTCATCCTCACTGACACACACGCGCTCATCCTCACCGACACACACGCGCTCATCCTCTCCGACACACGCGCGCTCATCCTCACCGACACACACGCCCTCATCCTCACTGACACACACGCGCTCATCCTCACTGACACACATGCGCTCATCCTCACCGACACACACGCCCTCATCCTCACTGACACACACGCGCTCATCCTCAGTGACACACACGCACTCATCCTCACTGACACACACGCACTCATCCTCACCGACACACACGCACTCATCCTCACTGACACACACGCACTCATCCTCACTGACACACACGCCCTCATCCTCACCGACACACACACACTCATCCTCACTGACACACACGCGCTCATCCTCACTGACACACGGCTCATTCTCACGGACACACGCGCTCATCCTCACTGACACACATGCGCTCATCCTCACTGACACACACGCACTCATCCTCACTGACACACACGCACTCATCCTCACCGACACACACGCACTCATCCTCACTGACACACACGCACTCATTCTCACTGACACACACGCGCTCATCCTCACAAACACACGCGCTCATCCTCACCGACACACACGCGCTCATCCTCACTGACACACACGCGCTCATCCTCACCGACACACACGCGCTCATCCTCACTGACACACACGCGCTCATCCTCACCGACACACACGCACTCACCCTCACTGACACACACGCACTCATCCTCACTGACACACACGCACTCATCCTCACTGACACACACGCACTCATCCTCACTGACACACACGCCCTCATCCTCACTGACACACACGCACTCATCCTCACCGACACACACGCACTCATCCTCACTGACACACACGCACTCATCCTCACTGACACACACGCACTCATCCTCACTGACACACACGCACTCATCCTCACTGACACACACGCACTCATTCTCACTGACACACACGCGCTCATCCTCACAAACACACGCGCTCATCCTCACCGACACACACGCGCTCATCCTCACTGACACACACGCGCTCATCCTCACCGACACACACGCGCTCATCCTCACTGACACACACGCGCTCATCCTCACCGACACACACGCACTCACCCTCACTGACACACACGCACTCATCCTCACTGACACACACGCACTCATCCTCACTGACACACACGCACTCATCCTCACTGACACACACGCCCTCATCCTCACTGACACACACGCACTCATCCTCACCGACACACACGCACTCATCCTCACTGACACACACGCACTCATCCTCACTGACACACACGCACTCATCCTCACTGACACACACGCACTCATCCTCACTGACACACACGCACTCATCCTCACTGACACACACGCACTCATCCTCACTGACACACATGCCCTCATCCTCACTGACACACACGCGCTCATCCTCACCGACACACACGCACTCATCCTCACTGACACACACGCACTCATCCTCACTGACACACACGCACTCATCCTCACCGACACACACACACTCATCCTCACTGACACACACGCACTCATCCTCACTGACACACACGCACTCATCCTCACAAACACACGCCCTCATCCTCACCGACACACACGCACTCATCCTCACTGACACACACGCACTCATCCTCACTGACACACACGCACTCATCCTCACTGACAGACACGCACTCATCCTCACTGACACACACGCACTCATCCTCACTGACACACACGCACTCATCCTCACTGACACACATGCCCTCATCCTCACTGACACACACGCGCTCATCCTCACTGACACACACGCACTCATCCTCACCGACACACACGCACTCATCCTCACCGACACACACGCGCTCATCCTCACTGACACACACGCACTCATCCTCACCGACACACACGCCCTCATCCTCACCGACACACACGCACTCATCCTCACCGACACAGACGCGCTCATCCTCACTGACACACACGCACTCATCCTCACCGACGCACACGCACTCATCCTCACTGACACACACACGCTCATCCTCACCGACACTCACGCGCTCATCCTCACTGACACACACGCACTCATCCTCACTGACACACACGCACTCATCCTCACAAACACACGCGCTCATCCTCACTGACACACACGCGCTCATCCTCACTGACACACACGCACTCATCCTCACTGACACACACGCACTCATCCTCACCGACACACACGCACTCATCCTCACTGACACACACGCACTCATCCTCACCGACACACACGCACTCATCCTCACTGACACACACGCACTCATCCTCACTGACACACACGCACTCATCCTCACAAACACACGCCCTCATCCTCACCGACACACACGCACTCATCCTCACTGACACACACGCACTCATCCTCACTGACACACACGCACTCATCCTCACTGACAGACACGCACTCATCCTCACTGACACACACGCACTCATCCTCACTGACACACACGCACTCATCCTCACTGACACACATGCCCTCATCCTCACTGACACACACGCGCTCATCCTCACTGACACACACGCACTCATCCTCACCGACACACACGCACTCATCCTCACCGACACACACGCGCTCATCCTCACTGACACACACGCACTCATCCTCACCGACACACACGCCCTCATCCTCACCGACACACACGCACTCATCCTCACCGACACACACGCGCTCATCCTCACTGACACACACGCACTCATCCTCACCGACGCACACGCACTCATCCTCACTGACACACACACGCTCATCCTCACCGACACTCACGCGCTCATCCTCACTGACACACACGCACTCATCCTCACTGACACACACGCACTCATCCTCACAAACACACGCGCTCATCCTCACTGACACACACGCGCTCATCCTCACTGACACACACGCACTCATCCTCACTGACACTCACACGCTCATCCTCACCGACACTCACGCACTCATCCTCACTGACACACACGCACTCATCCTCACTGACACACACACGCTCATCCTCACCGACACTCACACGCTCATCCTCACTGACACACACGCACTCATCCTCACTGACAGACACGCACTCATCCTCACTGACACACACGCACTCATCCTCACTGACACACACGCACTCATCCTCACTGACACACACGCCCTCATCCTCACCGACACACACGCACTCATCCTCACTGACACACACGCACTCATCCTCACTGACACTCACGCACTCATCCTCACTGACACACACATGCCCTCATCCTCACTGACACACACGCGCTCATCCTCACAAACACACGCGCTCATCCTCACTGACACACACGCGCTCATCCTCACTGACACTCACGCGCTCATCCTCACTGACACACACGCACTCATCCTCACTGACACACACGCGCTCATCCTCACCAACACACACGCTCATCCTCACTGACACACACGCGCTCATCCTCACAAACACACGCGCTCATCCTCACTGACACACACGCACTCATCCTCACCGACACACACGCACTCATCCTCACTGACACACACACGCTCATCCTCACCGACACTCACGCGCTCATCCTCACTGACACACACGCACTCATCCTCACTGACACACACGCACTCATCCTCACAAACACACGCGCTCATCCTCACTGACACACATGCGCTCATCCTCACTGACACACATGCGCTCATCCTCACTGACACACACACGCTCATCCTCACCGACACTCACGCGCTCATCCTCACTGACACACATGCGCTCATCCTCACTGACACACACACGCTCATCCTCACCGACACTCACGCGCTCATCCTCACAGACACACACGCGCTCATCCTCACAGACACTCACGCGCTCATCCTCACTGACACACACGCGCTCATCCTCACTGACACACATGCGCTCATCCTCACTGACACACACGCGCTCATCCTCACTGACACACATGCGCTCATCCTCACTGACACACACGCGCTCATCCTCACTGACACACATGCGCTCATCCTCACTGACACACACGCGCTCATCCTCACTGACACACATGCGCTCATCCTCACCGACACACACGCGCTCATCCTCACCGACACACACGCCCTCATCCTCACTGACACACACGCGCTCATCCTCACCGACACACACGCGCTCATCCTCTCCGACACACGCGCGCTCATCCTCACCGACACACACGCCCTCATCCTCACTGACACACACGCGCTCATCCTCACTGACACACATGCGCTCATCCTCACCGACACACACGCCCTCATCCTCACTGACACACACGCGCTCATCCTCAGTGACACACACGCACTCATCCTCACTGACACACACGCACTCATCCTCACCGACACACACGCACTCATCCTCACTGACACACACGCACTCATCCTCACTGACACACACGCCCTCATCCTCACCGACACACACACACTCATCCTCACTGACACACACGCGCTCATCCTCACTGACACACGGCTCATTCTCACGGACACACGCGCTCATCCTCACTGACACACATGCGCTCATCCTCACTGACACACACGCACTCATCCTCACTGACACACACGCACTCATCCTCACCGACACACACGCACTCATCCTCACTGACACACACGCACTCATTCTCACTGACACACACGCGCTCATCCTCACAAACACACGCGCTCATCCTCACCGACACACACGCGCTCATCCTCACTGACACACACGCGCTCATCCTCACCGACACACACGCGCTCATCCTCACTGACACACACGCGCTCATCCTCACCGACACACACGCACTCACCCTCACTGACACACACGCACTCATCCTCACTGACACACACGCACTCATCCTCACTGACACACACGCACTCATCCTCACTGACACACACGCCCTCATCCTCACTGACACACACGCACTCATCCTCACCGACACACACGCACTCATCCTCACTGACACACACGCACTCATCCTCACTGACACACACGCACTCATCCTCACTGACACACACGCACTCATCCTCACTGACACACACGCACTCATCCTCACTGACACACACGCACTCATCCTCACTGACACACATGCCCTCATCCTCACTGACACACACGCGCTCATCCTCACCGACACACACGCACTCATCCTCACTGACACACACGCACTCATCCTCACTGACACACACGCACTCATCCTCACCGACACACACACACTCATCCTCACTGACACACACGCACTCATCCTCACTGACACACACGCACTCATCCTCACAAACACACGCCCTCATCCTCACCGACACACACGCACTCATCCTCACTGACACACACGCACTCATCCTCACTGACACACACGCACTCATCCTCACTGACAGACACGCACTCATCCTCACTGACACACACGCACTCATCCTCACTGACACACACGCACTCATCCTCACTGACACACATGCCCTCATCCTCACTGACACACACGCGCTCATCCTCACTGACACACACGCACTCATCCTCACCGACACACACGCACTCATCCTCACCGACACACACGCGCTCATCCTCACTGACACACACGCACTCATCCTCACCGACACACACGCCCTCATCCTCACCGACACACACGCACTCATCCTCACCGACACAGACGCGCTCATCCTCACTGACACACACGCACTCATCCTCACCGACGCACACGCACTCATCCTCACTGACACACACACGCTCATCCTCACCGACACTCACGCGCTCATCCTCACTGACACACACGCACTCATCCTCACTGACACACACGCACTCATCCTCACAAACACACGCGCTCATCCTCACTGACACACACGCGCTCATCCTCACTGACACACACGCACTCATCCTCACTGACACACACGCACTCATCCTCACCGACACACACGCACTCATCCTCACTGACACACACGCACTCATCCTCACCGACACACACGCACTCATCCTCACTGACACACACGCACTCATCCTCACTGACACACACGCACTCATCCTCACAAACACACGCCCTCATCCTCACCGACACACACGCACTCATCCTCACTGACACACACGCACTCATCCTCACTGACACACACGCACTCATCCTCACTGACAGACACGCACTCATCCTCGCTGACACACACGCACTCATCCTCACTGACACACACGCACTCATCCTCACTGACACACATGCCCTCATCCTCACTGACACACACGCGCTCATCCTCACTGACACACACGCACTCATCCTCACCGACACACACGCACTCATCCTCACCGACACACACGCGCTCATCCTCACTGACACACACGCACTCATCCTCACCGACACACACGCCCTCATCCTCACCGACACACACGCACTCATCCTCACCGACACACACGCGCTCATCCTCACTGACACACACGCACTCATCCTCACCGACGCACACGCACTCATCCTCACTGACACACACACGCTCATCCTCACCGACACTCACGCGCTCATCCTCACTGACACAAACGCACTCATCCTCACTGACACACACGCACTCATCCTCACAAACACACGCGCTCATCCTCACTGACACACACGCGCTCATCCTCACTGACACACACGCACTCATCCTCACTGACACACACGCACTCATTCTCACCGACACACACGCACTCATCCTCACTGACACACACACGCTCATCCTCACCGACACTCACGCGCTCATCCTCACTGACACACACACGCTCATCCTCACCGACACTCACGCGCTCATCCTCACTGACACACACGCACTCATCCTCACTGACACTCACACGCTCATCCTCACTGACACTCACGCACTCATCCTCACTGACACACACGCACTCATCCTCACTGACACACACACGCTCATCCTCACCGACACTCACACGCTCATCCTCACCGACACTCACGCACTCATCCTCACCAACACTCACACGCTCATCCTCACTGACACACACGCACTCATCCTCACACGCTCATCCTCACCGACACTCACGCACTCATCCTCACTGACACACACGCACTCATCCTCACCGACGCACACGCACTCATCCTCACTGACACACACACGCTCATCCTCACCGACACTCACGCGCTCATCCTCACTGACACACACGCACTCATCCTCACTGACACACACGCACTCATCCTCACTGACACACACGCGCTCATCCTCACTGACACACACGCACTCATCCTCACTGACACACACGCACTCATCCTCACCGACACACACGCACTCATCCTCACTGACACACACACGCTGATCCTCACCGACACTCACGCGCTCATCCTCACTGACACACACACGCTCATCCTCACCGACACTCACGCGCTCATCCTCACTGACACACACGCACTCATCCTCACTGACACTCACACGCTCATCCTCACCGACACTCACGCACTCATCCTCACTGACACACACGCACTCATCCTCACTGACACACACACGCTCATCCTCACCGACACTCACACGCTCATCCTCACCGACACTCACGCACTCATCCTCACCAACACTCACACGCTCATCCTCACTGACACACACGCACTCATCCTCACTGACACTCACACGCTCATCCTCACCGACACTCACGCACTCATCCTCACTGACACACACGCACTCATCCTCACTGACACACACACGCTCATCCTCACCGACACTCACACGCTCATCCTCACTGACACACACGCACTCATCCTCACTGACAGACACGCACTCATCCTCACTGACACACACGCACTCATCCTCACTGACACACACGCACTCATCCTCACTGACACACACGCCCTCATCCTCACTGACACACACGCACTCATCCTCACTGACACACACGCACTCATCCTCACTGACACACACACGCTCATCCTCACCGACACTCACACGCTCATCCTCACCGACACTCACGCACTCATCCTCACCAACACTCACACGCTCATCCTCACTGACACACATGCCCTCATCCTCACTGACACACACGCGCTCATCCTCACCGACACACACGCACTCATCCTCACTGACACACACGCACTCATCCTCACTGACACACACGCACTCATCCTCACCGACACACACACACTCATCCTCACTGACACACACGCACTCATCCTCACTGACACACACGCACTCATCCTCACAAACACACGCCCTCATCCTCACCGACACACACGCACTCATCCTCACTGACACACACGCACTCATCCTCACTGACACACACGCACTCATCCTCACTGACAGACACGCACTCATCCTCACTGACACACACGCACTCATCCTCACTGACACACACGCACTCATCCTCACTGACACACATGCCCTCATCCTCACTGACACACACGCGCTCATCCTCACTGACACACACGCACTCATCCTCACCGACACACACGCACTCATCCTCACCAACACACACGCGCTCATCCTCACTGACACACACGCACTCATCCTCACCGACACACACGCCCTCATCCTCACCGACACACACGCACTCATCCTCACCGACACAGACGCGCTCATCCTCACTGACACACACGCACTCATCCTCACCGACGCACACGCACTCATCCTCACTGACACACACACGCTCATCCTCACCGACACTCACGCGCTCATCCTCACTGACACACACGCACTCATCCTCACTGACACACACGCACTCATCCTCACAAACACACGCGCTCATCCTCACTGACACACACGCGCTCATCCTCACTGACACACACGCACTCATCCTCACTGACACACACGCACTCATCCTCACCGACACACACGCACTCATCCTCACTGACACACACGCACTCATCCTCACCGACACACACGCACTCATCCTCACTGACACACACGCACTCATCCTCACTGACACACACGCACTCATCCTCACAAACACACGCCCTCATCCTCACCGACACACACGCACTCATCCTCACTGACACACACGCACTCATCCTCACTGACACACACGCACTCATCCTCACTGACAGACACGCACTCATCCTCGCTGACACACACGCACTCATCCTCACTGACACACACGCACTCATCCTCACTGACACACATGCCCTCATCCTCACTGACACACACGCGCTCATCCTCACTGACACACACGCACTCATCCTCACCGACACACACGCACTCATCCTCACCGACACACACGCGCTCATCCTCACTGACACACACGCACTCATCCTCACCGACACACACGCCCTCATCCTCACCGACACACACGCACTCATCCTCACCGACACACACGCGCTCATCCTCACTGACACACACGCACTCATCCTCACCGACGCACACGCACTCATCCTCACTGACACACACACGCTCATCCTCACCGACACTCACGCGCTCATCCTCACTGACACACACGCACTCATCCTCACTGACACACACGCACTCATCCTCACAAACACACGCGCTCATCCTCACTGACACACACGCGCTCATCCTCACTGACACACACGCACTCATCCTCACTGACACACACGCACTCATTCTCACCGACACACACGCACTCATCCTCACTGACACACACACGCTCATCCTCACCGACACTCACGCGCTCATCCTCACTGACACACACACGCTCATCCTCACCGACACTCACGCGCTCATCCTCACTGACACACACGCACTCATCCTCACTGACACTCACACGCTCATCCTCACTGACACTCACGCACTCATCCTCACTGACACACACGCACTCATCCTCACTGACACACACACGCTCATCCTCACCGACACTCACACGCTCATCCTCACCGACACTCACGCACTCATCCTCACCAACACTCACACGCTCATCCTCACTGACACACACGCACTCATCCTCACACGCTCATCCTCACCGACACTCACGCACTCATCCTCACTGACACACACGCACTCATCCTCACCGACGCACACGCACTCATCCTCACTGACACACACACGCTCATCCTCACCGACACTCACGCGCTCATCCTCACTGACACACACGCACTCATCCTCACTGACACACACGCACTCATCCTCACTGACACACACGCGCTCATCCTCACTGACACACACGCACTCATCCTCACTGACACACACGCACTCATCCTCACCGACACACACGCACTCATCCTCACTGACACACACACGCTGATCCTCACCGACACTCACGCGCTCATCCTCACTGACACACACACGCTCATCCTCACCGACACTCACGCGCTCATCCTCACTGACACACACGCACTCATCCTCACTGACACTCACACGCTCATCCTCACCGACACTCACGCACTCATCCTCACTGACACACACGCACTCATCCTCACTGACACACACACGCTCATCCTCACCGACACTCACACGCTCATCCTCACCGACACTCACGCACTCATCCTCACCAACACTCACACGCTCATCCTCACTGACACACACGCACTCATCCTCACTGACACTCACACGCTCATCCTCACCGACACTCACGCACTCATCCTCACTGACACACACGCACTCATCCTCACTGACACACACACGCTCATCCTCACCGACACTCACACGCTCATCCTCACTGACACACACGCACTCATCCTCACTGACAGACACGCACTCATCCTCACTGACACACACGCACTCATCCTCACTGACACACACGCACTCATCCTCACTGACACACACGCCCTCATCCTCACTGACACACACGCACTCATCCTCACTGACACACACGCACTCATCCTCACTGACACACACACGCTCATCCTCACCGACACTCACACGCTCATCCTCACCGACACTCACGCACTCATCCTCACCAACACTCACACGCTCATCCTCACTGACACACACGCACTCATCCTCACTGACACTCACACGCTCATCCTCACCGACACTCACGCACTCATCCTCACTGACACACACGCACTCATCCTCACTGACACACACACGCTCATCCTCACCGACACTCACACGCTCATCCTCACTGACACACACGCACTCATCCTCACTGACAGACACGCACTCATCCTCACTGACACACACGCACTCATCCTCACTGACACACACGCACTCATCCTCACTGACACACACGCCCTCATCCTCACTGACACACACGCACTCATCCTCACTGACACACACGCACTCATCCTCACTGACACACACGCGCTCATCCTCACTGACACACACGCACTCATCCTCACTGACACACACGCACTCATCCTCACCGACACACACGCACTCATCCTCACTGACACACACACGCTCATCCTCACCGACACTCACGCGCTCATCCTCACTGACACACACACGCTCATCCTCACCGACACTCACGCGCTCATCCTCACTGACACACACGCACTCATCCTCACTGACACTCACACGCTCATCCTCACCGACACTCACGCACTCATCCTCACTGACACACACGCACTCATCCTCACTGACACACACACGCTCATCCTCACCGACACTCACACGCTCATCCTCACCGACACTCACGCACTCATCCTCACCAACACTCACACGCTCATCCTCACTGACACACACGCACTCATCCTCACTGACACTCACACGCTCATCCTCACCGACACTCACGCACTCATCCTCACTGACACACACGCACTCATCCTCACTGACACACACACGCTCATCCTCACCGACACTCACACGCTCATCCTCAATGACACACACGCACTCATCCTCACTGACAGACACGCACTCATCCTCACTGACACACACGCACTCATCCTCACTGACACACACGCACTCATCCTCACTGACACACACGCCCTCATCCTCACCGACACACACGCACTCATCCTCACTGACACACACGCACTCATCCTCACTGACACACACGCACTCATCCTCACTGACACACACATGCCCTCATCCTCACTGACACACACGCGCTCATCCTCACAAACACACGCGCTCATCCTCACTGACACACACGCGCTCATCCTCACTGACACTCATGCGCTCATCCTCACTGACACACACGCACTCATCCTCACTGACACACACGCGCTCATCCTCACCAACACACACGCTCATCCTCACTGACACACACGCGCTCATCCTCACAAACACACGCGCTCATCCTCACTGACACACACGCACTCATCCTCACCGACACACACGCACTCATCCTCACTGACACACACACGCTCATCCTCACCGACACTCACGCGCTCGTCCTCACTGACACACACGCACTCATCCTCACTGACACACACGCACTCATCCTCACAAACACACGCGCTCATCCTCACTGACACACACGCGCTCATCCTCACTGACACACATGCGCTCATCCTCACTGACACACACACGCTCATCCTCACCGACACTCACGCGCTCATCCTCACTGACACACATGCGCTCATCCTCACTGACACACACACGCTCATCCTCACCGACACTCACGCGCTCATCCTCACAGACACACACGCGCTCATCCTCACAGACACTCACGCGCTCATCCTCACTGACACACACGCGCTCATCCTCACTGACACACATGCGCTCATCCTCACTGACACACACACGCTCATCCTCACCGACACTCACGCGCTCATCCTCACTGACACACATGCGCTCATCCTCACTGACACACACACGCTCATCCTCACCGACATTCACGCGCTCATCCTCACTGACACAAGCGCTCATCCTCACCGACACTCACGCGCTCATCCTCACTGACACACACACGCTCATCCTCACCGACACTCACGCGCACATCCTCACTGACACTCACACGCTCATCCTCACCGACACTCACGCGCTCATCCTCACTGACACACACGCTCATCCTCACTGACACACACGCGCTCATCCTCACCGACACACACGCGCTCATCCTCACCGACACACACGCGCTCATCCTCACCGACACACACGCGCTCATCCACACCGACACACACGCCTTCATCCTCACCGACACACATGCGCTCATCCTCACTGACACACACGTTCTCATCCTCACCGACACTCACGCGCTCATCCTCACTGACACACACGCGCTCATCCTCACTGACACACACGCGCTCATCCTCACCGACACACACGCGCTCATCCTCACTGACGCACACGCACTCATCCTCACTGACACACACACGCTCATCCTCACCGACACTCACACGCTCATCCTCACCGACACTCACGCACTCATCCTCACCAACACTCACACGCTCATCCTCACTGACACACACGCACCCATCCTCACTGACACTCACACGCTCATCCTCACCGACACTCACGCCCTCATCCTCACTGACACACACGCACTCATCCTCACCGACGCACACGCACTCATCCTCACTGACACACACACGCTCATCCTCACCGACACTCACGCGCTCATCCTCACTGACACACACGCACTCATCCTCACTGACACACACGCACTCATCCTCACAAACACACGCGCTCATCCTCACTGACACACACGCACTCATCCTCACTGACACACACGCGCTCATCCTCACTGACACACACGCACTCATCCTCACTGACACACACGCACTCATCCTCACCGACACACACGCACTCATCCTCACTGACACACACACGCTCATCCTCACCGACACTCACGCGCTCATCCTCACTGACACACACACGCTCATCCTCACCGACACTCACGCGCTCATCCTCACTGACACACACACACTCATCCTCACTGACACTCACACGCTCATCCTCACCGACACTCACGCACTCATCCTCACTGACACACACGCACTCATCCTCACTGACACACACACGCTCATCCTCACCGACACTCACACGCTCATCCTCACCGACACTCACGCACTCATCCTCACCAACACTCACACGCTCATCCTCACTGACACACACGCACTCATCCTCACTGACACTCACACGCTCATCCTCACCGACACTCACGCACTCATCCTCACTGACACACACGCACTCATCCTCACTGACACACACACGCTCATCCTCACCGACACTCACACGCTCATCCTCACTGACACACACGCACTCATCCTCACTGACAGACACGCACTCATCCTCACTGACACACACGCGCTCATCCTCACAGACACTCACGCGCTCATCCTCACTGACACACACGCGCTCATCCTCACTGACACACATGCGCTCATCCTCACTGACACACACACGCTCATCCTCACCGACACTCACGCGCTCATCCTCACTGACACACATGCGCTCATCCTCACTGACACACACACGCTCATCCTCACCGACATTCACGCGCTCATCCTCACTGACACAAGCGCTCATCCTCACCGACACTCACGCGCTCATCCTCACTGACACACACACGCTCATCCTCACCGACACTCACGCGCACATCCTCACTGACACTCACACGCTCATCCTCACCGACACTCACGCGCTCATCCTCACTGACACACACGCTCATCCTCACTGACACACACGCGCTCATCCTCACCGACACACACGCGCTCATCCTCACCGACACACACGCGCTCATCCTCACCGACACACACGCGCTCATCCACACCGACACACACGCCTTCATCCTCACCGACACACATGCGCTCATCCTCACTGACACACACGTTCTCATCCTCACCGACACTCACGCGCTCATCCTCACTGACACACACGCGCTCATCCTCACTGACACACACGCGCTCATCCTCACCGACACACACGCGCTCATCCTCACTGACACACACGCACTCATCCTCACTGACACACACACGCTCATCCTCACCGACACTCACACGCTCATCCTCACCGACACTCACGCACTCATCCTCACCAACACTCACACGCTCATCCTCACTGACACACACGCACCCATCCTCACTGACACTCACACGCTCATCCTCACCGACACTCACGCCCTCATCCTCACTGACACACACGCACTCATCCTCACCGACGCACACGCACTCATCCTCACTGACACACACACGCTCATCCTCACCGACACTCACGCGCTCATCCTCACTGACACACACGCACTCATCCTCACTGACACACACGCACTCATCCTCACAAACACACGCGCTCATCCTCACTGACACACACGCACTCATCCTCACTGACACACACGCGCTCATCCTCACTGACACACACGCACTCATCCTCACTGACACACACGCACTCATCCTCACCGACACACACGCACTCATCCTCACTGACACACACACGCTCATCCTCACCGACACTCACGCGCTCATCCTCACTGACACACACGCGCTCATCCTCACCGACACTCACGCGCTCATCCTCACTGACACACACACACTCATCCTCACTGACACTCACACGCTCATCCTCACCGACACTCACGCACTCATCCTCACTGACACACACGCACTCATCCTCACTGACACACACACGCTCATCCTCACCGACACTCACACGCTCATCCTCACCGACACTCACGCACTCATCCTCACCAACACTCACACGCTCATCCTCACTGACACACACGCACTCATCCTCACTGACACTCACACGCTCATCCTCACCGACACTCACGCACTCATCCTCACTGACACACACGCACTCATCCTCACTGACACACACACGCTCATCCTCACCGACACTCACACGCTCATCCTCACTGACACACACGCACTCATCCTCACTGACAGACACGCACTCATCCTCACTGACACACACGCACTCATCCTCACTGACACACACGCACTCATCCTCACTGACACACACACCCTCATCCTCACCGACACACACGCACTCATCCTCACTGACACACACGCACTCATCCTCACTGACACACACGCACTCATCCTCACTGACACACACATGCCCTCATCCTCACTGACACACACGCGCTCATCCTCACAAACACACGCGCTCATCCTCACTGACACACACGCGCTCATCCTCACTGACACACACGCGCTCATCCTCACTGACACACACGCACTCATCCTCACTGACACACACGCGCTCATCCTCACCAACACACACGCTCATCCTCACTGACACACACGCGCTCATCCTCACAAACACACGCGCTCATCCTCACTGACACACACGCACTCATCCTCACCGACACACACGCACTCATCCTCACTGACACACACACGCTCATCCTCACCGACACTCACGCGCTCATCCTCACTGACACACACGCACTCATCCTCACTGACACACACGCACTCATCCTCACAAACACACGCGCTCATCCTCACTGACACACACGCGCTCATCCTCACTGACACACATGCGCTCATCCTCACTGACACACACACGCTCATCCTCACCGACACTCACGCGCTCATCCTCACTGACACACATGCGCTCATCCTCACTGACACACACACGCTCATCCTCACCGACACTCACGCGCTCATCCTCACAGACACACACGCGCTCATCCTCACTGACACACATGCGCTCATCCTCACTGACACACACACGCTCATCCTCACCGACACTCACGCGCTCATCCTCACTGACACACATGCGCTCATCCTCACTGACACACACACGCTCATCCTCACCGACACTCACGCGCTCATCCTCACTGACACAAGCGCTCATCCTCACCGACACTCACGCGCTCATCCTCACTGACACACACACGCTCATCCTCACCGACACTCACGCGCACATCCTCACTGACACTCACACGCTCATCCTCACCGACACTCACGCGCTCATCCTCACTGACACACACGCTCTTCCTCACTGACACACACGCGCTCATCCTCACCGACACACACGCGCTCATCCTCACCGACACACACGCGCTCATCCTCACCGACACACACGCGCTCATCCACACCAACACACACGCCTTCATCCTCACCGACACACATGCGCTCATCCTCACTGACACACACGCGCTCATCCTCACCGACACTCACGCGCTCATCCTCACTGACACACACGCGCTCATCCTCACTGACACACACGCGCTCATCCTCACCGACACACACGCGCTCATCCTCACTGACACACACGCGCTCATCCTCACCGACACACACGCGCTCATCCTCACTGACACACACGCGCTCATCCTCACTGACACACACACGCTCATCCTCACTGACACACACGCGCTCATCCTCACTGACACACACACGCTCATCCTCACTGACACACACGCGCTCATCCTCAGTGACACACACACGCTCACCCTCACTGACACACACGCGCTCATCCTCACTGACACACACACGTTCATCCTCACTGACGCACACGCGCTCATCCTCATTCACACGCTCATCGTCACTGACACTCACGTGCTCATCCTGACTGACGCACACGCGCTCATCCTCACTGACACACGCGTGCTCATCCTCACTGACACACGCGTGCTCATCCTCACTGACACACGCGTGCTCATCCTCACTGACACACGCGCGCTCATTCTCACTGACACACACGCGCTCACCATCACTGACACACACGCCCTCATCCTCACCGACACACGCCCTCATCCTCACCGACACATGCCCTCATCCTCACTGACACACATGCACTCATCCTCACCGACACACATGCCCTCATCCTCACCGACACACGCCCTCATCCTCACTGACACACATGCCCTCATCCTGACTGACGCACACGCGCTCATCCTCACCGACACACGCCCTCATCCTCACCGACACACGCGCTCATCCTCACCGACACTCACGCGCTCATCCTCACCGACACTCACGCGCTCATCCCCAATGACACACACATGCTCATTGTCACTGACACGCACGTGCTGATCCTCACCGACACGCACGTCGTCATCCTCACTGACACACACGCGCTCATCGTCACTGACACACACGTGCTCGACCTCACTGACAAACACGCGCTCAACCACACCGACACACACGTGCTGCTCCTCAGCGGCACACACGCGCTCATCCTCACCGACACACACGCGCTCATCCTCACTGACACACACGCGCTCATCCTCACTGACACACACACGCTCATCCTCACGAACACGTGTTCATCCTCACCGACACACACGCGCTCATCCTCACTGACACACACGCACTCATCCTCACTGACACACACGCGCTCATCCACAACGACACACACGCGCTCATCCTCAGTGACATACACGCGGTCATCCTCACCGACACACACGCGCTCATCCTCACTGACACACACGCACTCATCCTCACTGACACACACGCGCTCATCCTCACTGACACACACGCACTCATCCACAACGACACACACGCGCTCATCCACAACGACACACACGCGCTCATCCTCAGTGAACACACACGCTCATCCTCACCAACTTACACGCGCTCATCCTCACTGACACATACGCACTCATCCTCACTGACACACACACGCTCATCCTCACTGACACACACGCGCTCATCCTCACTTACGCAGACGCGCTCATCCTCATTCACACGCTCATCGTCACTGACACACACGCACTCATCCTCACTGACACACACACGCTCATCCTCACTGACACACACACGCTCATCCTCACTGACACACACACGTTCATCCTCACTGACGCACACGCGCTCATCCTCATTCACACGCTCATCGTCACTGACACTCACGTGCTCATCCTGACTGACGCACACGCGCTCATCCTCACTGACACACGCGTGCTCATCCTCACTGACACACGCGCGCTCATTCTCACTGACACACACGCGCTCACCATCACTGACACACACGCCCTCATGCTCACCGACACACGCCCTCATGCTCACCGACACACGCCCTCATCCTCACTGAAACACACGCGCTCATCCTCACTGACACACATGCGCTCATCCTCACTGACACACATGCGCTCATCCTCACTGACACACATGCCCTCATCCTCACCGACACACGCCCTCATCCTCACTGACACACATGCCCTCATCCTCACCGACACTCACGCGCTCATCCTCACGACACACATGCCCTCATCCTCACCGACACACACGCACTCATCCTCACTGACACACATGCGCTCATCCTCACTGACACACATGCCCTCATCCTCACTGACACACATGCCCTCATCCTCACCGACACACGCCCTCATCCTCACTGACACACATGCCCTCATCCTCACCGACACTCGCCCTCATCCTCACTGACACACATGCACTCATCCTCACCGACACACATGCCCTCATCCTCACTGACACACATGCCCTCATCCTCACCGACACACGCCCTCATCCTCACTGACACACATGCCCTCATCCTGACTGACGCACACGCGCTCATCCTCACCAACACACGCCCTCATCCTCACCGACACTCACGCGCTCATCCCCAATGACACACACATGCTCATTGTCACTTACACGCACGTGCTGATCCTCACCGACACGCACGTCGTCATCCTCACTGACACACACGCGCTCATTCCCATTGATACACACGCGCTCATCGTCACTGACACACACGTGCTCGACCTCACTGACAAACACGCGCTCAACCACACCGACACACACGTGCTGCTCCTCAGCGGCACACACGCGCTCATCCTCACCGACACACACGCGCTCATCCTCACTGACACACACGCGCTCATCCTCACTGACACACACGCACTCATCCTCACGAACACGTGTTCATCCTCACCGACACACACGCGCTCATCCTCAGTGACACACACGCGCGCATCCTCACCGACACACACGCGCTCATCCTCACCGACACACACGCGCTCATCCTCACTGACACACACGCACTCATCCTCACTGACACACACGCACTCATCCACAACGACACACACGCGGTCATCCACAACGACACACACGCGCTCATCCTCAGTGACACACACACGCTCATCCTCACCGACACACACGCGCTCATCCTCACTGACACACACGCACTCATCCTCACTGACACACACGCGCTCATCCTCCCCGACACACACGCGCTCATACTCACTGACACACACGCACTCATACTCACTGACACACACGCACTTATCCACAACGACACACACGCGCTCATCCTCAGTGACACACACGCGCTCATCCTCACTGACACACAGGCACTCATCCTCACTGACAAACACGCACTCATCCACAACGACACACACGCTTTCATCCTCACCGACACACACGCGCTCATCCTCACCGACACACACGCGCTCATCCTCACTGACACACACGCGCTCATCCTCACGAACACGTGTTCATCCTCACCGACACACACGCGCTCATCCTCTGTGACACACACACGCTCATTCTCACCGACACGCACGCGCCCATCCTCACCGACACACACGCGCTCATCCTCACTGACACACACGCACTCATCCTCACTGACACACACGCGCTCATCCACAACGACACACACGCGCTCATCCGCAGTGACACACACGCGCTCATCCTCACTGACACACACGCGCTCATCCTCACTGACACACACGCGCTCATCCTCACTGACACACACGCGCTCATCCTCACTGACACACACGCGCTCATCCTCACCGACACACACGCGCTCATCCTCACCGACACACACGTGCTCATCCTCACTGACACACACGCGCTCATCCTCACTGACACACACGCGCTCATCCTCACTGACACATACGTGCTCATCCTCACCGACACACACGCGCTCATCCTCACCAACTCACACGTGCTCATCCTCACCGACACACACGCGCTCATCCTCACCGACACTCACGCGCTCATCACCATTGACACACACGTGCTCCTCCACACTGACACACACGTGCTAATCGTCACCGACACACACGCGCTCATCACCATTGACACACACGTGCTCCTCCACACTGACACACACGTGCTCATCGTCACCGACACACACGCGCTCATCCTCACCGACACACACGCGCTCATCCTCACCGACACACACGCGCTCATCCTCACTGACACACAGGCACTCATCCTCACCAACACACAGGCACTCATCCTCAGTGACACACACACGCTCATCCTCACCAACTTACACGCGCTCATCCTCACCGACACATACGCACTCATCCTCACTGACACACACACGCTCATCCTCACTGACACACACGCGCTCATCCTCACCAACACACAGGCACTCATCCTCAGTGACACACACACGCTCATCCTCACCAACTTACACGCGCTCATCCTCACCGACACATACGCACTCATCCTCACTGACACACACACGCTCATCCTCACTGACACACACGCGCTCATCCTCACTGACACACACACGTTCATCCTCACTGACACACACGCGCTCCTCCCCATTCACACGCTCATCCTCACTGACACTCACGTGCTCATCCTGACTGACGCACACGCGCTCATCCTCACTGACACACGCGTGCTCATCCTCACTGACACACGCGCGCTCATTCTCACTGACACACACGCGCTCACCATCACTGACACACACGCCCTCATCCTCACCGACACACGCCCTCATCCTCACTGACACACATGCACTTATCCTCACCGACACACATGCCCTCATCGTCACTGACACACATGCCCTCATCCTCACCGACACACGCCCTCATCCTCACTGACACACACGCCCTCATCCTGACTGACGCACACGCGCTCATCCTCACCGACACACGCGCTCATCCTCACCGACACTCACGCGCTCATCCCCAATGACACACACATGCTCATTGTCACTGACACGCACGTGCTGATCCTCACCGACACGCACGTCGTCATCCTCACTGACACACACGCGCTCATCGTCACTGACACACACGTGCTCGACCTCACTGACAAACACGCGCTCAACCACACCGACACACACGTGCTGCTCCTCAGCGGCACACACGCGCTCATCCTCACCGACACAAACGCGCTCATCCTCACTGACACACACGCGCTCATCCTCACTGACACACACGCGCTCATCCTCACGAACACGTGTTCATCCTCACCGACACACACGCGCTCATCCTCAGTGACACACAAGCGCTCATCCTCACCGACACACACGCGCTCATCCTCACTGACACACACGCGCTCATCCTCACCGACACTCACACGCTCATCCTCACCGACACTCACGCACTCATCCTCACCAACACTCACACGCTCATCCTCACTGACACACACGCACTCATCCTCACACGCTCATCCTCACCGACACGCACGCACTCATCCTCACTGACACACACGCACTCATCCTCACCGACGCACACGCACTCATCCTCACTGACACACACACGCTCATCCTCACCGACACTCACGCGCTCATCCTCACTGACACACACGCACTCATCCTCACTGACACACACGCACTCATCCTCACTGACACACACGCGCTCATCCTCACTGACACACACGCACTCATCCTCACTGACACACACGCACTCATCCTCACCGACACACACGCACTCATCCTCACTGACACACACGCGCTCATTCCCATTGACACTCACGCGCTCATCCTCACTGACACACACACGCTCATCCTCACCGACACTCACGCGCTCATCCTCACTGACACACACGCACTCATCCTCACTGACACACACACGCTCATCCTCACCGACACTCACACGCTCATCCTCACCGACACTCACGCACTCATCCTCACCAACACTCACACGCTCATCCTCACTGACACACACGCACTCATCCTCACTGACACTCACACGCTCATCCTCACCGACACTCACGCACTCATCCTCACTGACACACACGCACTCATCCTCACTGACACACACACGCTCATCCTCACCGACACTCACACGCTCATCCTCACTGACACACACGCACTCATCCTCACTGACAGACACGCACTCATCCTCACTGACACACACGCACTCATCCTCACTGACACACACGCACTCATCCTCACTGACACACACGCCCTCATCCTCACCGACACACACGCACTCATCCTCACTGACACACACGCACTCATCCTCACTGACACACACGCACTCATCCTCACTGACACACACATGCCCTCATCCTCACTGACACACACGCGCTCATCCTCACAAACACACGCGCTCATCCTCACTGACACACACGCGCTCATCCTCACTGACACTCATGCGCTCATCCTCACTGACACACACGCACTCATCCTCACTGACACACACGCGCTCATCCTCACCAACACACACGCTTATCCTCACTGACACACACGCGCTCATCCTCACAAACACACGCGCTCATCCTCACTGACACACACGCACTCATCCTCACCGACACACACGCACTCATCCTCACTGACACACACACGCTCATCCTCACCGACACTCACGCGCTCATCCTCACTGACACACACGCACTCATCCTCACTGACACACACGCACTCATCCTCACAAACACACGCGCTCATCCTCACTGACACACACGCGCTCATCCTCACTGACACACATGCGCTCATCCTCACTGACACACACACGCTCATCCTCACCGACACTCACGCGCTCATCCTCACTGACACACATGCGCTCATCCTCACTGACACACACACGCTCATCCTCACCGACACTCACGCGCTCATCCTCACAGACACACACGCGCTCATCCTCACAGACACTCACGCGCTCATCCTCACTGACACACACGCGCTCATCCTCACTGACACACATGCGCTCATCCTCACTGACACACACACGCTCATCCTCACCGACACTCACGCGCTCATCCTCACTGACACACATGCGCTCATCCTCACTGACACACACACGCTCATCCTCACCGACATTCACGCGCTCATCCTCACTGACACAAGCGCTCATCCTCACCGACACTCACGCGCTCATCCTCACTGACACACACACGCTCATCCTCACCGACACTCACGCGCACATCCTCACTGACACTCACACGCTCATCCTCACCGACACTCACGCGCTCATCCTCACTGACACACACGCTCATCCTCACTGACACACACGCGCTCATCCTCACCGACACACACGCGCTCATCCTCACCGACACACACGCGCTCATCCTCACCGACACACACGCGCTCATCCACACCGACACACACGCCTTCATCCTCACCGACACACATGCGCTCATCCTCACTGACACACACGTTCTCATCCTCACCGACACTCACGCGCTCATCCTCACTGACACACACGCGCTCATCCTCACTGACACACACGCGCTCATCCTCACCGACACACACGCGCTCATCCTCACTGACACACACGCACTCATCCTCACTGACACACACACGCTCATCCTCACCGACACTCACACGCTCATCCTCACCGACACTCACGCACTCATCCTCACCAACACTCACACGCTCATCCTCACTGACACACACGCACTCATCCTCACTGACACTCACACGCTCATCCTCACCGACACTCACGCCCTCATCCTCACTGACACACACGCACTCATCCTCAGCGACGCACACGCACTCATCCTCACTGACACACACACGCTCATCCTCACCGACACTCACGCGCTCATCCTCACTGACACACACGCACTCATCCTCACTGACACACACGCACTCATCCTCACAAACACACGCGCTCATCCTCACTGACACACACGCACTCATCCTCACTGACACACACGCGCTCATCCTCACTGACACACACGCACTCATCCTCACTGACACACACGCACTCATCCTCACCGACACACACGCACTCATCCTCACTGACACACACACGCTCATCCTCACCGACACTCACGCGCTCATCCTCACTGACACACACACGCTCATCCTCACCGACACTCACGCGCTCCTCCTCACTGACACACACACACTCATCCTCACTGACACTCACACGCTCATCCTCACCGACACTCACGCACTCATCCTCACTGACACACACGCACTCATCCTCACTGACACACACACGCTCATCCTCACCGACACTCACACGCTCATCCTCACCGACACTCACGCACTCATCCTCACCAACACTCACACGCTCATCCTCACTGACACACACGCACTCATCCTCACTGACACTCACACGCTCATCCTCACCGACACTCACGCACTCATCCTCACTGACACACACGCACTCATCCTCACTGACACACACCCGCTCATCCTCACCGACACTCACACGCTCATCCTCACTGACACACACGCACTCATCCTCACTGACAGACACGCACTCATCCTCACTGACACACACGCACTCATCCTCACTGACACACACGCACTCATCCTCACTGACACACACGCCCTCATCCTCACCGACACACACGCACTCATCCTCACTGACACACACGCACTCATCCTCACTGACACACACGCACTCATCCTCACTGACACACACATGCCCTCATCCTCACTGACACACACGCGCTCATCCTCACAAACACACGCGCTCATCCTCACTGACACACACGCGCTCATCCTCACTGACACACACGCGCTCATCCTCACTGACACACACGCACTCATCCTCACTGACACACACGCGCTCATCCTCACCAACACACACGCTCATCCTCACTGACACACACGCGCTCATCCTCACAAACACACGCGCTCATCCTCACTGACACACACGCACTCATCCTCACCGACACACACGCACTCATCCTCACTGACACACACACGCTCATCCTCACCGACACTCACGCGCTCATCCTCACTGACACACACGCACTCATCCTCACTGACACACACGCACTCATCCTCACAAACACACGCGCTCATCCTCACTGACACACACGCGCTCATCCTCACTGACACACATGCGCTCATCCTCACTGACACACACACGCTCATCCTCACCGACACTCACGCGCTCATCCTCACTGACACACATGCGCTCATCCTCACTGACACACACACGCACATCCTCACCGACACTCACGCGCTCATCCTCACAGACACACACGCGCTCATCCTCACAGACACTCACGCGCTCATCCTCACTGACACACACGCGCTCATCCTCACTGACACACATGCGCTCATCCTCACTGACACACACACGCTCATCCGCACCGACACTCACGCGCTCATCCTCACTGACACACATGCGCTCATCCTCACTGACACACACACGCTCATCCTCACCGACACTCACGCGCTCATCCTCACTGACACAAGCGCTCATCCTCACCGACACTCACGCGCTCATCCTCACTGACACACACACGCTCATCCTCACCGACACTCACGCGCACATCCTCACTGACACTCACACGCTCATCCTCACCGACACTCACGCGCTCATCCTCACTGACACACACGCTCATCCTCACTGACACACACGCGCTCATCCTCACCGACACACACGCGCTCATCCTCACCGACACACACGCGCTCATCCTCACCGACACACACGCGCTCATCCACACCGACACACACGCCTTCATCCTCACCGACACACATGCGCTCATCCTCACTGACACACACGTTCTCATCCTCACCGACACTCACGCGCTCATCCTCACTGACACACACGCGCTCATCCTCACTGACACACACGCGCTCATCCTCACCGACACACACGCGCTCATCCTCACTGACACACACGCGCTCATCCTCACCGACACACACGCGCTCATCCTCACTGACACACACGCGCTCATCCTCACTGACACACACACGCTCATCCTCACTGACACACACGCGCTCATCCTCACTGACACACACACGCTCATCCTCACTGACACACACGCGCTCATCCTCAGTGACACACACACGCTCATCCTCACTGACACACACGCGCTCATCCTCACTGACACACACACGTTCATCCTCACTGACGCACACGCGCTCATCCTCATTCACACGCTCATCGTCACTGACACTCACGTGCTCATCCTGACTGACGCACACGCGCTCATCCTCACTGACACACGCGTGCTCATCCTCACTGACACACGCGTGCTCATCCTCACTGACACACGCGTGCTCATCCTCACTGACACACGCGCGCTCATTCTCACTGACACACACGCGCTCACCATCACTGACACACACGCCCTCATCCTCACCGACACACGCCCTCATCCTCACCGACACATGCCCTCATCCTCACTGACACACATGCACTCATCCTCACCGACACACATGCCCTCATCCTCACCGACACACGCCCTCATCCTCACTGACACACATGCCCTCATCCTGACTGACGCACACGCGCTCATCCTCACCGACACACGCCCTCATCCTCACCGACACACGCGCTCATCCTCACCGACACTCACGCGCTCATCCTCACCGACACTCACGCGCTCATCCCCAATGACACACACATGCTCATTGTCACTGACACGCACGTGCTGATCCTCACCGACACGCACGTCGTCATCCTCACTGACACACACGCGCTCATCGTCACTGACACACACGTGCTCGACCTCACTGACAAACACGCGCTCAACCACACCGACACACACGTGCTGCTCCTCAGCGGCACACACGCGCTCATCCTCACCGACACACACGCGCTCATCCTCACTGACACACACGCGCTCATCCTCACTGACACACACACGCTCATCCTCACGAACACGTGTTCATCCTCACCGACACACACGCGCTCATCCTCACTGACACACACGCACTCATCCTCACTGACACACACGCGCTCATCCACAACGACACACACGCGCTCATCCTCAGTGACATACACGCGGTCATCCTCACCGACACACACGCGCTCATCCTCACTGACACACACGCACTCATCCACAACGACACACACGCGCTCATCCACAACGACACACACGCGCTCATCCTCAGTGACACACACACGCTCATCCTCACCAACTTACACGCGCTCATCCTCACCGACACATACGCACTCATCCTCACTGACACACACACGCTCATCCTCACTGACACACACGCGCTCATCCTCACTTACGCAGACGCGCTCATCCTCATTCACACGCTCATCGTCACTGACACACACGCACTCATCCTCACTGACACACACACGTTCATCCTCACTGACGCACACGCGCTCATCCTCATTCACACGCTCATCGTCACTGACACTCACGTGCTCATCCTGACTGACGCACACGTGCTCATCCTCACTGACACACGCGTGCTCATCCTCACTGACACACGCGCGCTCATTCTCACTGACACACACGCGCTCACCATCACTGACACACACGCCCTCATGCTCACCGACACACGCCCTCATGCTCACCGACACACGCCCTCATCCTCACTGAAACACACGCGCTCATCCTCACTGACACACATGCGCTCATCCTCACTGACACACATGCGCTCATCCTCACTGACACACATGCCCTCATCCTCACCGACACACGCCCTCATCCTCACTGACACACATGCCCTCATCCTCACCGACACTCACGCGCTCATCCTCACGACACACATGCCCTCATCCTCACCGACACACACGCACTCATCCTCACTGACACACATGCGCTCATCCTCACTGACACACATGCCCTCATCCTCACTGACACACATGCCCTCATCCTCACCGACACACGCCCTCATCCTCACTGACACACATGCCCTCATCCTCACCGACACTCGCCCTCATCCTCACTGACACACATGCACTCATCCTCACCGACACACATGCCCTCATCCTCACTGACACACATGCCCTCATCCTCACCGACACACGCCCTCATCCTCACTGACACACATGCCCTCATCCTGACTGACGCACACGCGCTCATCCTCACCAACACACGCCCTCATCCTCACCGACACTCACGCGCTCATCCCCAATGACACACACATGCTCATTGTCACTTACACGCACGTGCTGATCCTCACCGACACGCACGTCGTCATCCTCACTGACACACACGCGCTCATTCCCATTGATACACACGCGCTCATCGTCACTGACACACACGTGCTCGACCTCACTGACAAACACGCGCTCAACCACACCGACACACACGTGCTGCTCCTCAGCGGCACACACGCGCTCATCCTCACCGACACACACGCGCTCATCCTCACTGACACACACGCGCTCATCCTCACTGACACACACGCACTCATCCTCACGAACACGTGTTCATCCTCACCGACACACACGCGCTCATCCTCAGTGACACACACGCGCGCATCCTCACCGACACACACGCGCTCATCCTCACCGACACACACGCACTCATCCTCACTGACACACACGCACTCATCCTCACTGACACACACGCACTCATCCACAACGACACACACGCGGTCATCCACAACGACACACACGCGCTCATCCTCAGTGACACACACACGCTCATCCTCACCGACACACACGCGCTCATCCTCACTGACACACACGCACTCATCCTCACTGACACACACGCGCTCATCCTCCCCGACACACACGCGCTCATACTCACTGACACACACGCACTCATACTCACTGACACACACGCACTTATCCACAACGACACACACGCGCTCATCCTCAGTGACACACACGCGCTCATCCTCACTGACACACAGGCACTCATCCTCACTGACAAACACGCACTCATCCACAACGACACACACGCTTTCATCCTCACCGACACACACGCGCTCATCCTCACCGACACACACGCGCTCATCCTCACTGACACACACGCGCTCATCCTCACGAACACGTGTTCATCCTCACCGACACACACGCGCTCATCCTCTGTGACACACACACGCTCATTCTCACCGACACGCACGCGCCCATCCTCACCGACACACACGCGCTCATCCTCACTGACACACACGCACTCATCCTCACTGACACACACGCGCTCATCCACAACGACACACACGCGCTCATCCGCAGTGACACACACGCGCTCATCCTCACTGACACACACGCGCTCATCCTCACTGACACACACGCGCTCATCCTCACTGACACACACGCGCTCATCCTCACTGACACACACGCGCTCATCCTCACCGACACACACGCGCTCATCCTCACCGACACACACGTGCTCATCCTCACTGACACACACGCGCTCATCCTCACTGACACACACGCGCTCATCCTCACTGACACATACGTGCTCATCCTCACCGACACACACGCGCTCATCCTCACCAACTCACACGTGCTCATCCTCACCGACACACACGCGCTCATCCTCACTGACACTCACGCGCTCATCACCATTGACACACACGTGCTCCTCCACACTGACACACACGTGCTAATCGTCACCGACACACACGCGCTCATCACCATTGACACACACGTGCTCCTCCACATTGACACACACGTGCTCATCGTCACCGACACACACGCGCTCATCCTCACCGACACACACGCGCTCATCCTCACCGACACACACGCGCTCATCCTCACTGACACACAGGCACTCATCCTCACCAACACACAGGCACTCATCCTCAGTGACACACACACGCTCATCCTCACCAACTTACACGCGCTCATCCTCACCGACACATACGCACTCATCCTCACTGACACACACACGCTCATCCTCACTGACACACACGCGCTCATCCTCACCAACACACAGGCACTCATCCTCAGTGACACACACACGCTCATCCTCACCAACTTACACGCGCTCATCCTCACCGACACATACGCACTCATCCTCACTGACACACACACGCTCATCCTCACTGACACACACGCGCTCATCCTCACTGACACACACACGTTCATCCTCACTGACACACACGCGCTCCTCCCCATTCACACGCTCATCCTCACTGACACTCACGTGCTCATCCTGACTGACGCACACGCGCTCATCCTCACTGACACACGCGCGCTCATTCTCACTGACACACACGCGCTCACCATCACTGACACACACGCCCTCATCCTCACCGACACACGCCCTCATCCTCACTGACACACATGCACTTATCCTCACCGACACACATGCCCTCATCCTCACTGACACACATGCCCTCATCCTCACCGACACACGCCCTCATCCTCACTGACACACACGCCCTCATCCTGACTGACGCACACGCGCTCATCCTCACCGACACACGCGCTCATCCTCACCGACACTCACGCGCTCATCCCCAATGACACACACATGCTCATTGTCACTGACACGCACGTGCTGATCCTCACCGACACGCACGTCGTCATCCTCACTGACACACACGCGCTCATCGTCACTGACACACACGTGCTCGACCTCACTGACAAACACGCGCTCAACCACACCGACACACACGTGCTGCTCCTCAGCGGCACACACGCGCTCATCCTCACCGACACAAACGCGCTCATCCTCACTGACACACACGCGCTCATCCTCACTGACACACACGCGCTCATCCTCACGAACACGTGTTCATCCTCACCGACACACACGCGCTCATCCTCCGTGACACACACGCGCGCATCCTCACCGACACACACGCGCTCATCCTCACCGACACACACGCGCTCATCCTCACGGACACACACGCGCTCATCCTCACTGACACACTCGCACTCATCCTCACTGACACACACGCGCTCATCCTCACTGACACTCTCGCTCTCATCCTCACTGACACACACGCACTCATCCTCACTGACACACGCCCTCATCCTAACCAACACTCATGCGCTCATCCTCACTGACACACACGCACTCATCCTCACTGACACACACGCGCTCATCCTCCCCGACACACACGCGCTCATACTCACTGACACACACGCACTCATACTCACTGACACACACGCACTTATCCACAACGACACACACGCGCTCATCCTCAGTGACACACACGCGCTCATCCTCACTGACACACAGGCACTCATCCTCACTGACAAACACGCACTCATCCACAACGACACACACGCTTTCATCCTCACCGACACACACGCGCTCATCCTCACCGACACACACGCGCTCATCCTCACTGACACACACGCGCTCATCCTCACGAACACGTGTTCATCCTCACCGACACACACGCGCTCATCCTCTGTGACACACACACGCTCATTCTCACCGACACGCACGCGCCCATCCTCACCGACACACACGCGCTCATCCTCACTGACACACACGCACTCATCCTCACTGACACACACGCGCTCATCCACAACGACACACACGCGCTCATCCGCAGTGACACACACGCGCTCATCCTCACTGACACACACGCGCTCATCCTCACTGACACACACGCGCTCATCCTCACTGACACACACGCGCTCATCCTCACTGACACACACGCGCTCATCCTCACCGACACACACGCGCTCATCCTCACCGACACACACGTGCTCATCCTCACTGACACACACGCGCTCATCCTCACTGACACACACGCGCTCATCCTCACTGACACATACGTGCTCATCCTCACCGACACACACGCGCTCATCCTCACCAACTCACACGTGCTCATCCTCACCGACACACACGCGCTCATCCTCACCGACACTCACGCGCTCATCACCATTGACACACACGTGCTCCTCCACACTGACACACACGTGCTAATCGTCACCGACACACACGCGCTCATCACCATTGACACACACGTGCTCCTCCACACTGACACACACGTGCTCATCGTCACCGACACACACGCGCTCATCCTCACCGACACACACGCGCTCATCCTCACCGACACACACGCGCTCATCCTCACTGACACACAGGCACTCATCCTCACCAACACACAGGCACTCATCCTCAGTGACACACACACGCTCATCCTCACCAACTTACACGCGCTCATCCTCACCGACACATACGCACTCATCCTCACTGACACACACACGCTCATCCTCACTGACACACACGCGCTCATCCTCACCAACACACAGGCACTCATCCTCAGTGACACACACACGCTCATCCTCACCAACTTCCACGCGCTCATCCTCACCGACACATACGCACTCATCCTCACTGACACACACACGCTCATCCTCACTGACACACACGCGCTCATCCTCACTGACACTCACACGTTCATCCTCACTGACACACACGCGCTCCTCCCCATTCACACGCTCATCCTCACTGACACTCACGTGCTCATCCTGACTGACGCACACGCGCTCATCCTCACTGACACACGCGTGCTCATCCTCACTGACACACGCGCGCTCATTCTCACTGACACACACGCGCTCACCATCACTGACACACACGCCCTCATCCTCACCGACACACGCCCTCATCCTCACTGACACACATGCACTTATCCTCACCGACACACATGCCCTCATCCTCACTGACACACATGCCCTCATCCTCACCGACACACGCCCTCATCCTCACTGACACACACGCCCTCATCCTGACTGACGCACACGCGCTCATCCTCACCGACACACGCGCTCATCCTCACCGACACTCACGCGCTCATCCCCAATGACACACACATGCTCATTGTCACTGACACGCACGTGCTGATCCTCACCGACACGCACGTCGTCATCCTCACTGACACACACGCGCTCATCGTCACTGACACACACGTGCTCGACCTCACTGACAAACACGCGCTCAACCACACCGACACACACGTGCTGCTCCTCAGCGGCACACACGCGCTCATCCTCACCGACACAAACGCGCTCATCCTCACTGACACACACGCGCTCATCCTCACTGACACACACGCGCTCATCCTCACGAACACGTGTTCATCCTCACCGACACACACGCGCTCATCCTCCGTGACACACACGCGCGCATCCTCACCGACACACACGCGCTCATCCTCACCGACACACACGCGCTCATCCTCACGGACACACACGCGCTCATCCTCACTGACACACACGCACTCATCCTCACTGACACACACGCGCTCATCCTCACTGACACTCTCGCTCTCATCCTCACTGACACACACGCACTCATCCTCACTGACACACGCCCTCATCCTAACCAACACTCATACGCTCATCCTCATTGACACACATGTGCAAATCGTAACCGACATACACGTGCTCATCCTCAATGACGCACACGTGCCCCTCCGCACTGACACAGAGGCACTCATCCTCACTGACACACATGCGCTCATCCTCACTGACACACACGCGCTCATCCACAACGACACACACGCGATCATCCTCACCGACACACACGCGCTCATCCTCACTGACAAACATGCCCTCATCCTCACCAACACTCACGCACTCATCCTCACCGACACACACGCTCTCATCCTCACCAACTCTCACGTGCTCATCCTCACTGACACACACGCGCTCATTCCCATTGACACACACGCGCTCATCCTCACCGACACACACGCGCTCATCCTCACTGACACACACGCGCTCATTCCCATTGACACACACGCGCTCATCCTCACCGACATACACGCACTCATCCTCACTGACACACAGGCACTCATCCTCACTGACACACACGCACTCATCCTCACTGACACACAGGCACTCATCCTCACTGACACACACGCGCTCATCCTCACTGACAAACATGCCCTCATCCTCACCGACACTCACGCACTCATCCTCACCGACACACACGCGCTCATCCTCACCGACACACACGCGCTCATCCTCACTGACACACACGCCCTCATCCTCACCGACACACACGCGCTCATCCTCACTGACATACACGCACTCATCCTCACCAACTCTCACGTGCTCATTCCCATTGACACACACGTGCTCATCGTCACTGACACACACGTGCTCGTACTCACTGACACACACGCGCTCATCCTCACTGACACACACGCGCTCATCCTCACTGACAAACATGCCCTCATCCTCACCGACACTCACGCGCTCATCACCATTGACACACACGTGCTCCTCCACACTGACACACAGGCACTCATCCTCAGTGACACACACACGCTCATCCTCACCAACCTACACGCGCTCATCCTCACCGACACATACGCACTCATCCTCACTGACACACACACGCTCATCCTCACTGACACACACGCGCTCATCCTCACTGACACACACACGTTCATCCTCACTGACGCACACGCGCTCCTCCCCATTCACACGCTCATCCTCACTGACACTCACGTGCTCATCCTGACTGACGCACACGCGCTCATCCTCACTGACACACGCGTGCTCATCCTCACTGACACACGCGCGCTCATCCTCACCGACACACACGCGCTCATCCTCACTGACACACACGCACTCATCCTCACTGACACACACGCGCTCATCCTCACTGACACTCCCGCTCTCATCCTCACCGACACACACGCTCTCATCCTCACTGACACACACGCACTCATCCTCACTGACACACACGCACTCATCCTCACTGACACACGCCCTCATCCTAACCAACACTCATGCGCTCATCCTCATTGACACACATGTGCAAATCGTAACCGACATACACGTGCTCATCCTCAATGACGCACACGTGCCCCTCCGCACTGACACAGAGGCACTCATCCTCACTGACACACATGCGCTCATCCTCACTGACACACACGCGCTCATCCACAACGACACACACGCGATCATCCTCACCGACACTCACGCGCTCATCCTCACTGACAAACATGCCCTCATCCTCACCGACACTCACGCACTCATCCTCACCGACACACACGCTCTCATCCTCACCGACACACACGCTCTCATCCTCACCGACACACACGCACTCATCCTCACCAACTCTCACGTGCTCATCCTCACTGACACACACGCGCTCATTCCCATTGACACACACGCGCTCATCCTCACCGACACACACGCGCTCATCCTCACTGACACACACGCGCTCATTCCCATTGACACACACGCGCTCATCCTCACCGACATACACGCACTCATCCTCACTGACACACAGGCACTCATCCTCACTGACACACACGCACTCATCCTCACTGACACACAGGCACTCATCCTCACTGACACACACGCGCTCATCCTCACTGACAAACATGCCCTCATCCTCACCGACACTCACGCACTCATCCTCACCGACACACACGCGCTCATCCTCACCGACACACACGCGCTCATCCTCACTGACACACACGCCCTCATCCTCACCGACACACACGCGCTCATCCTCACTGACATACACGCACTCATCCTCACCAACTCTCACGTGCTCATTCCCATTGACACACACGTGCTCATCGTCACTGACACACACGTGCTCGTACTCACTGACACACACGCGCTCATCCTCACTGACACACACGCGCTCATCCTCACTGACAAACATGCCCTCATCCTCACCGACACTCACGCGTTCATCACCATTGACACACACGTGCTCCTCCACACTGACACACAGGCACTCATCCTCAGTGACACACACACGCTCATCCTCACCAACCTACACGCGCTCATCCTCACCGACACATACGCACTCATCCTCACTGACACACACACGCTCATCCTCACTGACACACACGCGCTCATCCTCACTGACACACACACGTTCATCCTCACTGACGCACACGCGCTCATCCTCATTCACACGCTCATCCTCACTGACACTCACGTGCTCATCCTGACTGACGCACACGCGCTCATCCTCACTGACACACGCGTGCTCATCCTCACTGACACACGCGCGCTCATTCTCACTGACACACACGCGCTCACCATCACTGACACACACGCCCTCATCCTCACCGACACACGCCCTCATCCTCACCGACACATGCCCTCATCCTCACTGAAACACACGCGCTCATCCTCACTGACACACACGCACTGACCCTCACTGACACACGTGCGCTCATCCTCACCGACACATGCCCTCATCCTCACTGACACACATGCACTCATCCTCACCGACACACATGCCCTCATCCTCACCGACACACGCCCTCATCCTCACTGACACACATGCCCTCATCCTGACTGACGCACACGCGCTCATCCTCACCGACACACGCCCTCATTGATCCACTGGAGCAAGCTGAGAGGGGTGATTGAAAAGCAGCAGTGCTGGTAAGAGATTAATTGGATTAATTGAATTGTTTATTTATTTAATTAGTCAACTAGTGTGTGTATTTTTTTGGCCTTTACTTTAACAGCAGTTTTTCAAGTTTAAAGTGAAAACTAGAAGTGGGCAGCAAAGGAGTCTGGGAAGGGTTTTTATTTTAACTTTAAAAGTCAGTTACCTGGGTGGTTCCCCCTCAGTAGTAGTTTTTTTTTCTCTCGGGCCCCTAGCCCTATAAATTGGTGCAGAGGAGATACCCGATCCTCTACACTGGTAGAGGATCCCACCCTTCCATCCTCCTCTAACCTAATTATAAGTGTGGGGAAGTTTTTTGTTTTCTTTTTTTCTTGCTGGTAATGGCTTCAGGGATGGCAGTTCAGGCAGTATGCTGCATCTCCTGTGGGATGTATGTGGTGAGGAAATCCAGTAGTGTTTCAGGAGATTTTAGTTGTAAGAAGTGCATTAGATTGCAGCTTCTGGAGGAGCGTGTAAAGGAGCTGGAGGGGGAGGTAGAGGAACTCAGCATAATTCGGGAGGAGGAGGTGGAAGTTGATAGGAGTTATAGAGAAATAGTAACTCCTAGAAATGAGGCTTGGGTCAATGCCAGGAGGAGGGGTAAGAAGCAATCGGGAAGACAATCCCCTGGGGCGGTTCCCCTCCATAATAGGTTTTCGGTGCTGGAGGCTACAGTTGAGGAGGAATCAACTGAGCATAGAGAGCAGATCTCTGGGGGTGAGCCGAGTGAGAAAGCTCAGGTGGTTAGGGGCTGTAAAAGACTGGGCCTTGTGATTGGGGACTCCACAATTAAGGGGACAGATAGGAGGGTCGGAACTAAAGGTAGGGACTCAGGGTTGGTGTGTTGCCTACCAGGGGCTGGGGTCCGGGATGTGTCTGACAGGGTATTCAGGACTCTTAGGGGGGAGGGAGATAAACCACAAGTTATTGTACATGTGGGGACACACGACATAGGGAGGATAGGGGAAGGGGATATTAGGCAGGGATTTATGGAGTTGGGGTGGAAACTAAAGGCCAAGACTGACAGAGTGGTTATCTCTGGACTCTTGCCTGTACCACGGGATAGTTTAGAGAGGAATAGGGAGAGGGAAGGTTTGAATTCATGGCTGAGGGGATGGTGCAGGAGGGAGGGGTTCAGGTACTTAAGCAATTGGGGCTCGTACTGGGGAAGGTGTGACCTCTATGAGAAGGATGGTCTACACCTTAATCAGAAGGGGACCAATATCCTGGGGGGTAAATTTACTAAGGCCATGCAGGGAGGTTTAAACTGATTCGGGGGGGGGGGAGGGATCCTGAGTAGTGGGGCTGAAAGTGAGGGATGCATGGATGGGGACTGCAATGCACGGCATTGCAGAGGTGGGGTGGAGCAGGGTTTGAAATGTGTATACTTCAATGCCAGGAGTATTCGCAATAAAGTGGGTGAACTTGCAGCGTGGATCAGTACCTGGGACTTCGATGTTGTGGCTATTTCAGAGACATGGATAGAGCAGGGGCAGGAATGGATGCTGCAGGTCCCGGGGTTCAAATGTTTTAGTCGAAGTAGGGAAGGAGGTAGAAGAGGGGGAGGGGTAGCATTATTGGTCAGAGATTGTATCACAGTGTCAGAGAGGAGGTTTGATGAGGACTTATCTGTTGAGGTAGTATGGGCGGAGATTAGAAATAGGAGAGGAGAGGTCACCCTGTTGGGAGTCTTTTATAGACCTCCTAAAAGTTCTAGAGAGGTTGAGGAAAGGATTGCGGAGTCAATCCTGCTTAGGAGTGAAAGTAATAGGGCAATTGTTATGGGGGATTTTAACTTGACTAATATTGACTGGAATTGTTATAGCTCTAGCTCGTTAGAGGGGTCAGTTTTTGTTCAAAGCGTGCAGGAAGGTTTTTTGACTCAGTATGTAGACAGGCCAACTAGAGGTGAGGCTATATTGGATCTGGTGCTGGGAAATGAGCCAGACCAGGTGCTAGACTTGGAAGTTGGTGTGCATTTTGGTGATAGTGACCACAATTCGGTTACGTTCACCTTAGTGATGGAAAGGGATAGGCATGAACCTCGGGCCAGTGGTTTTAGCTGGGGGAAGGGTAATTATGAGGCTATTAGGAGAGAATTAGGAAACATAGGTTGGACTAGGAGATTACAGGGACTGGGAACGTCCGACATGTGGAGTTTTTTCAAGGAGCAGCTACTGCGAGTCTGTGATAGGTATGTCCCTGTCAGGCAATTAGGGCTAGGGAACCGTGGTGCACCAAAAAAGTTTCTTTGTTGGTTAAAAAGAAAAAGGAGGCTTATGTTCGGATGAGACGTGAGCACTCGGGTAGTGCACTAGAAAGCTTTAGATTGGCTAAGAGGGAGTTGAAGAGCGAGCTTAGAAGGGCTAAAAGGGGACATGAGAAGACTTTGGCGGATAGGGTTAAAGAGAATCCTAAGGCGTTCTATAGGTATGTCAAGAACAGAAGGTTGGTTAGGGCAAGTTTAGGGCCAGTTATAGATGGCAGAGGGAAGTTATGTGTGGAACCGGAGGAGATTGGTGAAGCATTGAACCAATATTTCTCTTCGGTGTTCACGCAAGGGGACATGAATATAGCTGAGGAGGACACTGGGTTGCAGGGGAGTAGAATAGACAGTATTACAGTTGATAAGGAGGATGTGCAGGATATTCTGGAGGGTCTGAAAATAGATAAATCCCCTGGTCCGGATGGGATTTATCCAAGGATTCTCTGGGAGGCAAGAGAAGTGATTGCAGAGCCTCTGGCTCTGATCTTCAGGTCGTCGTTGGCCTCTGGTATAGTACCAGAAGATTGGAGGTTAGCGAATGTTGTCCCATTGTTTAAGAAGGGGAACAGAGACTTCCCCGGGAATTATAGACCGGTGAGTCTCACTTCTGTTGTCGGCAAGATGTTGGAAAAAATTATAAGGGATAGGATTTATAGTTATTTGGAGAGTAATGAATTGATAGGTGATAGTCAGCATGGTTTTGTGGCAGGTAGGTCGTGCCTTACTAACCTTATTGAGTTTTTTGAGAAAGTGACCAAGGAGGTGGATGGGGGCAAGGCAGTGGACGTGGTATATATGGATTTTAGTAAGGCGTTTGATAAGGTTCACCATGGTAGGCTTCTGCAGAAAATGCAGATGTATGGGATTGGGGGTGATCTAGGAAATTGGATCAGGAATTGGCTAGCGGATAGGAAACAGAGGGTGGTGGTTGATAGTAAATATTCATCATGGAGTGCGGTTACAAGTGGTGTACCTCAGGGATCTGTTTTGGGGCCACTGCTGTTTGTAATATTTATTAATGATCTGGATGAGGGTATAGTTGGGTGGATTAGCAAATTTGCTGATGACACCAAAGTCGGTGGTGTGGTAGACAGTGAGGAAGGGTGTCGTAGTTTGCAGGAAGACTTAGACAGGTTGCAAAGTTGGGCCGAGAGGTGGCGGATGGAGTTTAATGCGGAGAAGTGTGAGGTAATTCACTTTGGTAGGAATAACAGATGTGTTGAGTATAGGGCTAACGGGAGGACTTTGAATAGTGTGGAGGAGCAGAGGGATCTAGGTGTATGTGTGCATAGATCCCTGAAAGTTGGGAATCAAGTAGATAAGGTTGTTAAGAAGGCATATGGTGTCTTGGCGTTTATTGGTAGGGGGATTGAATTTAGGAGTCGTAGCGTTATGTTGCAACTGTACACAACTCTGGTGCGGCCGCACTTGGAGTACTGTGTGCAGTTCTGGTCCCCACATTACAGGAAGGATGTGGAGGCTTTGGAGAGGGTGCAGAGGAGGTTTACCAGGATGTTGCCTGGTATGGAGGGGAGATCCTATGAGGAGAGGCTGAGGGATTTGGGATTGTTTTCGCTGGAAAGGCGGCGGCTAAGAGGGGATCTTATTGAAACATATAAGATGATTAGAGATTTAGATAGGGTGGATAGTGATAGCCTTTTTCCTCTGATGGAGAAATCCAGCACGAGGGGGCATGGCTTTAAATTGAGGGGGGGTAGTTATAGAACCGATGTCAGGGGTAGGTTCTTTACCCAGAGGGTGGTGAGGGATTGGAATGCCCTGCCAGCATCAGTAGTAAATGCGCCTAGTTTGGGGGCGTTTAAGAGATCCGTAGATAGGTTCATGGACGAAAAGAAATTGGTTTAGGTTGGAGGGTCACAGTTTTTTTTTAACTGGTCGGTGCAACATCGTGGGCCGAAGGGCCTGTTCTGCGCTGTAATGTTCTATGTTCTATGTTCTATGTTCATCCTCACCGACACACGCGCTCATCCTCACCGACACTCACGCGCTCATCCTCACCGACACTCACGCGCTCATCCCCAATGACACACACATGCTCATTGTCACTGACACGCACGTGCTGATCCTCACCAACACGCACGTCGTCATCCTCACTGACACACACGCGCTCATCGTCACTGACACACACGTGCTCGACCTCACTGACAAACACGCGCTCAACCACACCGACACACACGTGCTGCACCTCAGCGGCACACACGCGCTCATCCTCACTGTTAGCGCGAGTGAACAGATACCACACCACTCGCGCCCAGAGCCAAGATCGATAACAGCACAGTTTATTATAGTTTTTTACGTCGAGGGAGGTACAATCAGGACACAGACAAGACAGTCCCGCAAAGTACTCTGCCTGCCTGCCAAAACGGAGTATAGTTATAGTAACGATCTGTTTTGATATGTAAATGGTTTGTGAGTGGTTTCCTGATATAATCATCCTGTTTCAATAGGTTTGTGGGTGTGGAGTTTGATGTGTAAATGGTTTTCTTTTATAGTTATCCCGTTAATGGGTTTTCTGGTCTAGAGTTTTAATATGTAAAGTTTGGTTTAAGAGTGTGATAATTGCTTTATGTCTCTGAATTCCTTTGGACAATGGGTGTTTGATGGGATGTCAGGAAGTTTTCCAGGTCTCAAGATATTTTCTGAATAGCATATTGATGCGAGTTCCTGAGTCTTTGTCAACCTGGTTTCTGTGTTTAAAAGATGCCTGCTTGCCTTACTCACACCTTTCTGGCTGAATGCTGTCCTGTTTTGCTTCATTTATCGAGTTATAGTTTAAGAAATATTCTAATCCTAATACCCACAAAATTTATGCCCGCCAACAGTCCCCCCTGTCGGTCAAAAGTGAATTTTTGTTGTTTATTTCCTTTTCACTTTTCTAACCGATCTTTCTCCCCTTTATTATATTTTGTGTCCGGTGCTTCCTGCCTCCGTACGCTGCAGTCGTACAGTTTAGGGGAGTCCCGGAGTTTGTCAAATCATGTGTAGGCGGGAGTAATCATCCCGCTTGGCTACCTGCCCCATCATACCAATTGTTCTAACTAAGTTCTTATGTGCTTTCATTCTCTTCCGCTGGCGGTAGGTATAACATGTAGCCAATCCCCAGGAAAGGGCTAAGATGAGTTGGATGACCACCAGTGTGTGCGATGTAATTCGGACCCAGGGGTGGATGTTTACATTTAGACCCCAGTCCCACACCTTCTGTACCCATGTTTGACTTCGTAACGCCGTCTCGGTATCTTGTTCCAAGGTTTTGATGTGTGACTGTAACCGGTGGTATAATCGGACGGAGTGTCCTACTTTAAGTCGGAGCTCCCTTAGGACTTCGGTCAGGTGTGGGATGGGGGCTTGCTCGGGTTCTTGGTAGTCTCTTAGGTTGTCTTTTAGGGGGTCTGTGGCATTAAAGGCTATGGTCTGCCTATTTCGAATATTGGTGATGTGAGCTTGACCTATAGTGACTGGCTTGCGAGGGGTAAAACAGAAGTTAGGGTCGGGGATTGGGCATGTTAATCCGTTATATGTGAATGATGTACGTGTGGTGGCTACACAGTATCTACCCCGCCCCCCGTATCCTGCCCGGGCGAAATGTGGGTCTACGGGTAGAATCTCTAAGGTGCAGTCCTGTGTTCGGTTAAACCCACATTCTGCTGCCTCTCCTTGTCTCAGTGGGTGAGGACAGATGGTGACCTCTCCCCTCTGCTTGCACCCTGCGAGAGAAACACTGGACATTATGCCATGTTTGGAGATGGCCATGTTTTCGGTTATGTGGTAGCGGAGGGAAGCATTGCCCCTAACAACACCAATATTTTCAATTCGGAAGATGGGGAATGGTCCAGCGTCCTGTGTGACCGTTGGAATTAGCAGAACCATTCCTATCCCGGTGCCCTCACTAACCTCGCAGTCGGGGATTACTGGATATACTCGTGTCATCCCCTTCAGGGTCCGGTCATCCAGCACCCCCTTCTGATCTGCGAGTTGCGCTAGTTGGGCGCTGTCGATCCAATCGGGCACTTCCCCCCTGTGTACCTGGTCCAAATTGTGTTGTATTTGTGCCACCATCCACTGACCATATGCATGGCATAACTGTCCCTGTTGTACCCGGGCAGTGTCTTCCCTTTCCCTGTCTATGAGGCGATTGATAGTTCGGGCATGTGCTTCTAACACTGCAATCCCATCTAGTTGGATATGGGCGCCCGCTTCCCCTAAGAATGCTTGTTCCGCCTGCTGGTCTAATGACCGCTGTAATATGTTTTTCATTACCCCTTTCAGCTGTTCAATTTTACTGTTGAGGCCCTGGATGTCAATGGAGTTAATCATTGTGTCTCCTGTATTCAGCCCTGTGAGCATATCATTGATAATACCCCGTTTGCTTCGGTATGTGTTGGTGTTTATGTTTCCCCTGTAGTGTGTGGCCCCCATTGCGTCAATGGCCCGTTTTATGGTCTCTCTCTCTAACATCTGATACAAGTTCTGTACCTGTTCTGAGCAATGCCTGGGTACCTGGATTCCTGAAATGTCGATCAGGACAGGTACCACCTCATGTTTTACGTTGTCGTACACAATTTCCCCCTCGTTCCACAACACCAGTCCTCCCTCCGGTCCCCTGCTTTGCAAGGGACAGGGTAAGATTTCGGGCCTTGTGGTCGTGGGGGCCCGCGTTGGAAGCGGTGCAAAACATACATACAATGAGACTGCGGGAGCCTCAACAAGTCCGTAATAGCCGCAAATGTCCATGTTTGAATTCAAAGTGTCCTGTGGTCGGGCCTCTTGTGGGTTGTCGGGGAGGGCGCAGAGAGTCCCAAAAACGCACTGGTCTCTGTTCTGGAGGTCCCGCTGTTGAATGCATGTTCGGAGTCCTTCTAAAGTGCAAGTGAAGCAGATCTCGTTGATACCTGGGTAAACTTGTAGCCATGCGTTAAGATAAGTTCTACTGTTCATAGGGTCCGGTCCAGCTGGCACACATAGTGCCTCGGATGTGTTGAAGGCTACCCCGTGGAATCGCGGGTAGATGGGGTGTTCTTCGGGTGCCACACTCGTCAGGAAGGTCGCCGCGAGGATCATCCTCCAAGTGGTCCACATGGTTCTGGAGAGGGGTTGGGGGAGGATATATAAAACCTGGTGGCCGCCAGTCGTTAGGTTCATATTAGGTGATGAACTTGTCTTACTTATCTTATTCTTATTTCTATCTACATATATACATTCATGCCTCGGTTGGCATATAGTTCCTTTAGTGTTGGAAAATAAAGGTTGTTATTTCGATTTCCGCTGTAAGGACAAAGATGGTTAAGGGCCAATACGTGGAGTGGACGGAGCATCCTCTGTCCTCTCAGTCAGTCTGCTCTGTCCTCTTTCCCCGTGGTGATAGGATTTTAATTGCGACCAATGTTTCCATCGGCCTTTTCCTTTCACATCGACACACGCACATGTATCGCTGGTAAGGATAACCTCGTGGGGTCCCATCCATTTCGGTGCAAACCCGGGTCGGTCTGGGGCAATCCGAATCAAAACCCTATCCCCTACTCGAGGGAGGGTGGGGGTATGACTGACATTTTCCTTTTTAGCCTGGTCTCTAATGGCTTGCTGGTCCCTGGCTGTGTGGTGCAGGTCTCGGAGTTGTGAATCTAAGTGTTGCACATATCGTTTGAGCTTGTCCCGGAGGGGTGTCATTTCTTCCCCTCCCACGGCGATGTTTTCGGGGAGTCGCATTGCTCTCCCGGTCATTAGTTCGAACGGGGTGAGCCCTATGGTTCGACCTGGGGTGGCCCGTAGGCGCATCAGGATACAGGGAAGGACATCTACCCACCCCTGACCTGTTTCTGCGATAGTTTTTGCTATCGTGTTCTTGAGGGTGCGATTCATTCTCTCTACCATTCCAGCACTCTGGGGGTGGTATGGTATATGGAACCGCTGTCGGATCCCTAAGGTTTTACATGCGTGTTTCATTACCTTGCCTGTGAAGTGTGTCCCCTGGTCGGAGTCCAGTTGTAACGGGACTCCCCATCTGGGTATTATCTCATATGCTAAGATGTGGGCTACAGTGGTTGCCCCGCAATCCCGGGTTGGGAAGGCTTCTACCCATCGGGTGAACTGGTCAATGAGGACCAGGCAGTACTTCTTCCCACGACTGGTGGGTAGAGGGCCGATGAAGTCAATTTGGAGGTTTTCCCAAGGTCCCTTTGGTCTGGGTTGGTTTGCTAGTTTAACCTTCAGGGGCCGGCCAGGGTTATGCTGTGCGCATATGATGCATCTTTGGCAGTGCTTAGCTACATCCCGCCCCATCCCTGGCCACCACCAATCTCCTGATAAACGAGCTAGGGTCCCATCCCGTCCGGAGTGGTTTGGTTCGTGGTGGAGTCGAAGTAGTTCCGCCTGTATGAATGAGGGGGCGACTACTTGATGTCCTTTCCTCCATATACCATCTTCGTCTAAGGACGCCCCGGTCTGTTTCCACCGCGCCACCTCGTCTGGGTCAGCGCTACCCTGTAGTTTATGAACATCCATCTCTTCCATGGGGGAAGAGGTGATGGCAGCTATCTGTGGGAGGGCTTCCCCTGCTGCAGCTTTAGCAGCGGCATCTGCTAGTTGGTTCCCCTTCTGCTCTACAGTCCTTGTCTTTTGATGGGCTTTTATTTTAATTACGGCTGCTTCTGAGGGTAGTCTGGATGCTGTGGCCAGGTCTCGAATTATATTTTCATGTTTTATGTGTCCCCCCGCTGCGGTAATGAATCCGCGCCTATTCCATGCTATCATATAGTCGTGAACCACCCCGAACGCATATTGACTGTCCGTGTATATGTTTACCCTTTTGTCCCTTCCTGCGCTAAGGGCCTTTGTTAATGCTATAAGCTCGGCCACTTGAGCAGAGGTCTCCCCCCCCATGGTGCCCTTTGCTATTAGTGTTCCTTCCTGATCTACCACTGCCCATCCTGTGCGGTACTGTCCCTCCACCTGCCTTCGGGACCCGTCTACGTATAGTATTATATCGGGGTTCTCCAGTGGCTGATCACTAATCCCATCCTCTGTATCCATGTCTGGGTTAATCGGACAGTGATGTGGACTGCCGTCTGGAAGGAACCCCTCTGCTGGGTTTCTTCCGGTATCTCGTACGATTTTAATAGATTGGTCCTGAGGAAGGAGCACTGCCTCCCAAGTTGCCCTTCGAGCATCTGAAACAGTTCGGAGTCGACCTGTGTTTAATAATTCTACTATTGTATGTTTTGTGTGCAGGATGATCTGTCCTAACATAGTAATGGGTTCGCACACCCTGACTGCCCATGCGGCACAGTCCAGGGCTGCCACACATTTGTGTAGTCCTTTGGCTATCGGGGACTGCCGCACCGAATAATATGCTACAGGTCTCATGGTGCCCCCACTTTCTTGAGTCACAACGGAGCTATAGAATCCGTCCTCCGCATTATAAAAAAGATGGAACGGTTTCGCTATGTTGGGCAGGCATAAGGCTGGGGCCGCTAATAATTCTGATTTCAGGTGGGAGTATGCTGTTTCTTGTTCGGGTCCCCATTCAATGATTTCTGCCCCCGGCCTCCCCCCTTTTACCAATCGCTGGATAGGTTCTGCTATGGATGCAAACTGATCGATGAAATTCCGACAGTAATTAAAGAGTCCCATTACCTAACGCACCCCCCTAACTGTGTTCGGACGGGTCATGTTGGCAATTGCTGTTTTTCGGTCCGTGGGAAGGGTTTTCTTTCCCTGACTTATGTAATGCCCCAGATATCGGACCTCTGGTTTTGCGAGTTGTGCTTTGGTTGGGTTAACCTTAAATCCTGCTGTTTGTAAGCCCCGCAGAATTACTGACAGGGCTCCCAAATGCCCCGTCGGGTTAGTGGAGGCGATCAAGATGTCATCCACATATTGGAGAAAAGCGCTCTCATAGGGGGATAAGTTACAATTTTCGAGGGCTTTGCTCATAACCCGGTGGAATATGTTGGGGCTATTGTGGAATCCCTGGGGGAGACGGGTCCAGGTGTACTGTCTACCTCCACAGGTGAAGGCAAACTTCTCCTGGGAGTCTGGGTGGAGTGGAATTGACCAGAATCCGTTTGCTATGTCTAGCACGGAGAAGATACAATATTCAGGTCGCAGTCCGTTAAATATAGTGGCCGGGCTCGCAACGATAGGGTGTTCCTTTGGGGTGACCTTATTCAGGGCGGTATAGTCGATGGTTAGTCGGTAGTTCCCGTCTGGCTTACGGACGGGCCACATCGGGGAATTTGTGTGGGACACGGTGGGTCTCAGGATGCCCCGTTTAACCAAAGCCTGGACGATTGTTTCGGTTGCCTGTAACGCCTCGGGTTTTATGGGATATTGTTTATGAGGGGCATGGGCTGGTCCTTGTATTTGTAAAGGAAGGATTGTGACGAGACCGCAGTCTTGCTTGCCTGTAGCCCAGACCCGGGGTAGTGCTTGACATAAGAGTCCCACTAGTCCCTCCTTCTTCCAGTCTCGGGCCGTCGGAGCCGGAGCCCCCATGCCTATGGCTGCTACGTTCTTATTAGGGACCCAGTATCCTTGGATCCCGCTCTTGTGTTCTTTCCTTGCCGTCCACAGCAGGCGCTTATTGAAAGCGTCCACCACTGCTCCTAACTCTCCCAGGAGGTCTATTCCCAAAATTGTCCCTTCTTCATTTGGGCCCACCCAGAAGTGTACGGGGAGTATGATCCCCTCTACCTCAAGTAACACTGCTTCGCTCTGATATGCTATAGTCCTATCCCCCCCTATTCCTACTACTACTATGGAATGGTGGGTGGTGGGTAGTGCCATGTTGGTGAGGGATATCGAAGCCCCCGTATCTATTAATATTTTGCATCGCCGGCCCCCTAACGATGCATTCACCCTGATACGGGGGTCCGTTCCCGGGGCGGGGGCCGATGCCACTCATGCAGATTTTTGTGCCGCCAAGGTTTGTATAATGTCCAGCAGCTGCTGGTGGCTGAGGTGCGCTGGGTCCGAAACCACCTCATTCTCCCTTATATCTGGGGCGCTTGCCGGGGTTTTCTCCAGTCTCTTCGGGGGCGCTCCCTTTCTCCTTGGGATCCTTCTGTCTTTGCAGGTAGATTCGGTGTGTCCGATTCTGCCGCACTTATTACATGTATTAGGAGGGTGCGGGATATAGCTCGGCATTCCCTTTTGAAATGGCCTAATTCCCCGCACCTGTAGCAATGTCCTCCTTCAGTTCCTACCGCTGATATCCCTGCTCTGGCGCCCTGTGTTTTCCTTTGCTGGTTGTCTACAGTGACAGCCCAGTTTTCTAATTCATCGAAGGTGTTAAAGTTTACCAATCCTGTCTTTAGGATAGCTTGGTGTGCTGGGCTCAGCCCATCCCTATATAACTGGAGGAATGCCGGGTTCTGTCTATCTGCATCTGGCATTCCTCCGTGGGCTACAAAGGCATCGAATTTTCGTCGCCCGTATTCCTGAGCCCCTTCCTCCTTTTTCTGCGTTACTCCTACTATTACACTCCAACTCACGGGGACCTCCCCCATGGTCAGGATAATATCGTTTTTAAAGCCTGTCAGAGCCTGTTCCTGCTCCCGGCGGCTCCCGTCCAGGTCTGCACACCAAGTCCCATTCTGGTGTTCTGCCCGGAGCCGAGCCCAGTGATTCTCGGGCATCTTGGCTCTTACTAACCCTGCTATATCTCGGTTGTGTAAGTTGTGGCACAGTTGCATCTCTTTCATCTTTTGCCAAAAAATTGCGTTACTGTGCCTGGGCTGCAGGGTTGGGAGCTTTTCTAGTAATTTCATAGTGTCCCCTGGCGAGAGTGACACATAAGTCATTTTAATTTGGGCCTGCCTTCCTCGCCCGTCTCTCCCTTGTCCCCCTGGGATACATTCGATCTTAAGAGGTGCTGCTTTGGCGTTTGGGGGATCGGTGGTTACCGGGGGACTCCCCCCTGTTGGGCACCGAGGACTTGTCTCGTCTATTAAGCACTCCCAATCGGGACATTCCTCGTATGGGGCTTCACGGGAGAAGTCGGTCAGTGCCGGCAACACGGGGTTAATAGCCATCACAGCAGCATGCTTTTTCTGTTCAGCCTTTTCTTGTTTATCCTGAACGTATTTATGGACTCGCCCTGCTAGGGTGAGGTGTGCCTTTAGTATGAGGATCCAAGCCTTATCATCCTTGTTCCTCTTTTCCGTTGCCCACCATTCCCGTTGGCTCTCAAGGGGGTCTTGGGGTTTCCACCCTGTTTTAATCATGCTTTTAATTAGGTTCTTGTTTTTATCTGCTAGATAGCGGGTGAGGGACCCTTCCGGCCCCCATTCAAAAATGGTCTCAATGCTATCCATGTCGAATCTCTTAGCTAAGATCAGTGGTGTACTAATCCTGGTTTGGTGCTTCCCACAGATACTTGTGTAGGTATCCCTGGGGTTCCTGGTTTGGTGTTTCCACTGTCAGTACCTTTAAACCTTCAGCAGTAACACGCAGAGCCCGTCCTGCATGTAACGGGGAGATCACCGCGCACAGAGACAGGGGGGGGGGCTCTGACCACGACTACAGGGGCCGGGGGCCACTCTTTCCTGACCAAATCCTACCGCTAAATCAATCCACAGAGGCTCGCCGTTTCCCTATCTCCCCGGGAATCACCCTGACCTGGGTGCGGACAAGCGTGGGATTGACCGCAGGTAGGAGTTCCCCCGGCGTGTAGCCGTTCTTTCGCGCTACCAGAGGTCTCCTGCTTGTAGTGCCCGAAGCACTCACAGAGGCTCCAGACTTAGTAGCGCCCGGACATGTAGCAGACTCCTCGCGGATCTGTTTCCAGTGGCCCAGACTTTCGCGCCTGCAGAGGTCCTACCCGACTTGCAGCGCCCGGACTGAAACCGAACTTCGTGAGTCCGCGTTCATTGGCCCTAACCCTGGACGTCCTCCCGGCCTCCCGGCCACTTAACCCTTGTCTTCCTTAGGTACCTTTTGGGTCAGCTAATGTCTGGTCGGGTCCGCTGTCAGGGATACACGGAATGCAACAGTACACAATCAATTACAATTCGCGACCCCGCTCACCCGCCCAAAGAAGAACCTACCCCGCTGTGCAGCTCTCGATCGGGCTCTGTTCACAAGTTCAGATCGCGGCAGCCGTGGAACACCGCTGGCACTGGGAATTCCCGCGGACTTTAAATGAGTAAAGATACTCACCCAGTGTTTGAGAGGCGATGTTCCAGCGGCGGTCACGATCCCGGACGAGCCCCCAATTGTTAGCGCGAGTGAACAGATACCACACCACTCGCACCCAGAGCCAAGATCGATAGCAGCACAGTTTATTATAGTGTTTTACGTCGACGGAGGTACAATCAGGACACAGACAAGACAGTCCCGTAAAGTACTCTGCTTGCCTGCCAAAACGGAGTACAGTTATAGTAACGATCTGTTTTGATATGTAAATGGTTTGTGAGTGGTTTCCTGATATAATCATCCTGTTTCAATAGGTTTGTGGGTGTGGAGTTTGATGTGTAAATGGTTTTCTTTTATAGTTATCCCGTTAATGGGTTTTCTGGTCTAGAGTTTTAATATGTAAAGTTTGGTTTAAGAGTGTGATAATTGCTTTATGTCTCTGAATTCCTTTGGACAATGGGTGTTTGATGGGATGTCAGGAAGTTTTCCAGGTCTCAAGATATTTTCTGAATAGCATATTGATGCGAGTTCCTGAGTCTTTGTCAACCTGGTTTCTGTGTTTAAAAGATGTCTGCTTGCCTTACTCACACCTTTCTGGCTGAAGGCTGTCCTGTTTTGCTTCATTTATCGAGTTATAGTTTAAGAAATATTCTAATCCTAATACCCACAAAATTTATGCCCGCCTACACGCTCATCCTCACCGACAAACCCGCACTCATCCTCACTGACAGACGGCTCATTCTCACCGACACACACGCGCTCATCCTCACTGACACACGGCTCATTCTCACCGACACACACGCGCTCATCCTCACTGACACACGGCTCATTCTCACCGACACACACGCGCTCATCCTCACTGACACACACGCACTCATCCTCACTGACACACACGCCGTCATCCACACCGACACACACGCCCTCATCCACACCGACACACACGCCCTCATCCACACCGACACACACGCGCTCATCCTCACCGACACACACACGCGCATCCTCACCGACGCACATGCCCCCATCCTCACCGACACACAGGCCCTCATCCTCACCAACACACATGCGCTCATCCTCACCGACACACGCACGCGCATCCTCACCGACGCACACGCCCCCATCCTCACCGACGCCCACGCCCTCAGCCTCACCGACACACATGCGCTCATCCTCACCGACACTCACGCACTCATCCTCACTGACACACACGGGCTCATTCACACCGACACACACGCGCTCATCCTCACTGACACACACGCATTCATCCTCACTGACACACACGCCGTCATCCACACCGACACACACGCACTCATCCTCACTGACACACACGCACTCATCCTCACTGACACACACGCCGTCATCCACACCGACACACACGCACTCATCCTCACTGACACACACGCCGTCATCCACACCGACACACACGCACTCATCCTCACTGACACACACGCACTCATCCTCACTGACACACACGCCGTCATCCACACCGACACACACGCACTCATCCACACCGACACACACGCACTCATCCACACCGACACACGCGCGCTGATCCTCACCGACACTCACGCTCTCATCTTCACTGACACACACGCGCTCATCGTCACTGACACACACGCACTCATCCTCACGGACACACACGCGCTCATCCTCACTGACACACACGCACTCATCCTCACGGACACACACGCACTCATCGTCACTGACACACACGCCCTCATCCTCACCGACACACACGCGCTCATCCTCACTGACACACACGCGCTCATCCTCACCGACACACACGCGCTTATCCTCACTGACACACACGCCCTCATCCTCACTGACACACACGCCCTCATCCTCACCGACACACATGCGCTCATCTTCACTGACACACACGCGCTGACCCTCACCGACACTCACGCGCTCATCCTCACTGACACACACACACTCATCCACACAGACACACACGCGCTCATCCACACTGACACACACGCGCTCATTCTCACTGACACACACGCGCTCATCCTCACTGACACACACGTGCTCATCCTCACCGACACACATGCGCTCATCCTCACTGACACACACACGCTCATCCTCACTGACACACACACGCTCATCCTCACTGACACACACGCCCTCATCCTCACCGACACACACACGCTCATCCTCACTGACACACACGCGCTCATCCTCACTGACACACACGCCCTCATCCTCACCGACACACACACGCTCATCCTCACTGACACACACGCCCTCATCCTCACTGACACACATGCGCTCATCCTCACTGACACACATGCGCTCATCCTCACTGACACACACGCCCTCATCCTCACAGACACACATTCGCTCATCCTCACTGAAACACACGTGCTCATCCTCACCGACACACATTCGCTCATCCTTACTGAAACACACGCGCTCATCCTCACTGACACACATGCACTCATCCTCACTGACACACACGCCGTCATCCACACCGACACACACGCCGTCATCCACACCGACACACACGCCGTCATCCACACCGACACACACGCCGTCATCCACACCGACACACACGCGCTCATCCTCACCGACACACACACGCGCATCCTCACCGACGCACACGCCCCCATCCTCACCGACGCACACGCCCCCATCCACACCGACACACACGCCGTCATCCACACCGACACACACGTCGTCATCCACACCGACACACACGCGCTCATCCTCACCGACACACACACGCGCTCATCCTCACCGACACACACACGCGCATCCTCACCGACGCACACGCCCCCATCCTCACCGACACACACGCCCTCATCCTCACCAACACACACGCGCTCATCCTCACCGACACACACACGCGCATTCTCACCGACGCACACGCCCCCATCCTCACTGACACACACGCGCTCATCCTCACTGACACACACACCCTCATCCTCACTGACATACATACCCTCATCCTCACCGACACACACGCACTCATCCTCACCGACACACACACACTCATCCTCACCGACACACACGCGCTCATCCTCACTGACACACAGGCGCTCGTCCTCACCAACACACAAGCGCTCATCCTCACCGACACACACGCCCCCATCCTCACTGACACACACGCGCTCATCCTCACTGACACACATGCGCTCATCCTCACTGACACACGCACCCTCCTCCTCACTGACACACACACCCTCACCGACACACACGCACTCATCCTCACCGACACACACACACTCATCCTCACCGACACACACGCGCTCATCCTCACCAACACACAAGTGCTCATCCTCACCGACACACTCGCACTCATCCTCACTGACACACATTCGCTCATCCTTACTGAATCACATGCGCTCATCCTCACCGACACACCCGCACTCATCCTCACTGACACACGGCTCATTCACACCGACACACACGCGCTCATCCTCACTGACACACACGCACTCATCCTCACCGACACACATGCGCTCATCTTCACCGACACACACGCGCTGACCCTCACTGACACTCACGCGCTCATCCTCACTGACACATTCGCGCTCATCCACACTGACACACACGCGCTCATCCACACTGACACACACGCGCTCATTCTCACTGACACACCCGCGCTCATCCTCACTGACACACACGTGCTCATCCTCACCGACACACACGCACTCATACTCATTGACACACACGCGCTCATACTCACTGACACACACGCACTCATACTCACCGACACACACGCGCTCATCCTCACCGACATGCACGCGCTCATCCTCACTGACACACACTCGCTCATCCTCTCCGACACACACGCGCTCATCCTCAGACACACACGCGCTCATCTTCACCGACACACACGCCATCATCCTCACCGACACACACGCACACATCCTCACCGACACACACGCGCTCATCCTTACTCAAACACACGCGTTCATCCTCACCCACACTCACGCGCTCATCCTCATTGACACACACGCCTTCATGCTCATGGACACACATGCGCTCATCCTCACTGACACACATGCGCTCATCCTCACCGACACACACGCGCTCATCCTCACCGACACACACGCGCTCATCCTCACCGACACACACGCGCTCATCCTCACCGACACACACGCGCTCATCCTCACCGACACACACGCGCTCATCCTCACCGACACACACGCGGTCATTCTCACCGACACACATGCGCTCATCCTCACCGACACACACGCGCTCATCCTCACCGACACACACGCGCTCATCCTCACCGACACAAATGCTGTCATCCTCACTGACACACATTCGCTCATCCGCACTGAAACACACGCACTCATCCTCACTGACACACACGCGCTCATCCTCACTGACACACACGTGCTCATCCTCACTGACACACATGCGCTCATCCTCACCGACACACACGCACTCATCCTCACTGAAACACACGCGCTCATCCTCACCGACACACACGCACTCATCCTCACGGACACACACGCACTCATCCTCACGGACACACACGCACTCATCCTCACCGACACACACGCACTCATCCTCACCGACACACAGGCCCTCATCCTCACCAACACACATGCGCTCATCCTCACCGACACACACACGCGCATCCTCACCGACGCACACGCCCCCATCCTCACCGACGCCCACGCCCTCAGCCTCACCGACACACATGCGCTCATCCTCACCGACACTCACGCACTCATCCTCACTGACACACACGGGCTCATTCACACCGACACACACGCGCTCATCCTCACTGACACACACGCATTCATCCTCACTGACACACACGCCGTCATCCACACCGACACACACGCACTCATCCTCACTGACACACACGCACTCATCCTCACTGACACACACGCCGTCATCCACACCGACACACACGCACTCATCCTCACTGACACACACGCCGTCATCCACACCGACACACACGCACTCATCCTCACTGACACACACGCACTCATCCTCACTGACACACACGCCGTCATCCACACCGACACACACGCACTCATCCACACCGACACACACGCACTCATCCACACCGACACACGCGCGCTGATCCTCACCGACACTCACGCTCTCATCCTCACTGACACACACGCGCTCATCGTCACTGACACACACGCACTCATCCTCACGGACACACACGCGCTCATCCTCACTGACACACACGCACTCATCGTCACTGACACACACGCACTCATCCTCACGGACACACACGCACTCATCCTCACGGACACACACGCACTCATCGTCACTGACACACACGCCCTCATCCTCACCGACACACACGCGCTCATCCTCACTGACACACACGCGCTCATCCTCACCGACACACACGCGCTTATCCTCACTGACACACACGCCCTCATCCTCACTGACACACACGCCCTCATCCTCACCGACACACATGCGCTCATCTTCACTGACACACACGCGCTGACCCTCACCGACACTCACGCGCTCATCCTCACTGACACACACACACTCATCCACACTGACACACACGCGCTCATCCACACTGACACACACGCGCTCATTCTCACTGACACACCCGCGCTCATCCTCACTGACACACACGTGCTCATCCTCACCGACACACACGCACTCATACTCATTGACACACACGCGCTCATACTCACTGACACACACGCACTCATACTCACCGACACACACGCGCTCATCCTCACCGACATGCACGCGCTCATCCTCACTGACACACACTCGCTCATCCTCTCCGACACACACGCGCTCATCCTCAGACACACACGCGCTCATCTTCACCGACACACACGCCATCATCCTCACCGACACACACGCACACATCCTCACCGACACACACGCGCTCATCCTTACTCAAACACACGCGTTCATCCTCACCCACACTCACGCGCTCATCCTCATTGACACACACGCCTTCATGCTCATGGACACACATGCGCTCATCCTCACTGACACACATGCGCTCATCCTCACCGACACACACGCGCTCATCCTCACCGACACACACGCGCTCATCCTCACCGACACACACGCGCTCATCCTCACCGACACACACGCGCTCATCCTCACCGACACACACGCTCTCATCCTCACCGACACACACGCGGTCATTCTCACCGACACACATGCGCTCATCCTCACCGACACACACGCGCTCATCCTCACCGACACACACGCGCTCATCCTCACCGACACAAATGCTGTCATCCTCACTGACACACATTCGCTCATCCGCACTGAAACACACGCACTCATCCTCACTGACACACACGCGCTCATCCTCACTGACACACACGTGCTCATCCTCACTGACACACATGCGCTCATCCTCACCGACACACACGCACTCATCCTCACTGAAACACACGCGCTCATCCTCACCGACACACACGCACTCATCCTCACGGACACACACGCACTCATCCTCACGGACACACACGCACTCATCCTCACCGACACACACGCACTCATCCTCACCGACACACAGGCCCTCATCCTCACCAACACACATGCGCTCATCCTCACCGACACACACACGCGCATCCTCACCGACGCACACGCCCCCATCCTCACCGACGCCCACGCCCTCAGCCTCACCGACACACATGCGCTCATCCTCACCGACACTCACGCACTCATCCTCACTGACACACACGGGCTCATTCACACCGACACACACGCGCTCATCCTCACTGACACACACGCATTCATCCTCACTGACACACACGCCGTCATCCACACCGACACACACGCACTCATCCTCACTGACACACACGCACTCATCCTCACTGACACACACGCCGTCATCCACACCGACACACACGCACTCATCCTCACTGACACACACGCCGTCATCCACACCGACACACACGCACTCATCCTCACTGACACACACGCACTCATCCTCACTGACACACACGCCGTCATCCACACCGACACACACGCACTCATCCACACCGACACACACGCACTCATCCACACCGACACACGCGCGCTGATCCTCACCGACACTCACGCTCTCATCCTCACTGACACACACGCGCTCATCGTCACTGACACACACGCACTCATCCTCACGGACACACACGCGCTCATCCTCACTGACACACACGCACTCATCGTCACTGACACACACGCACTCATCCTCACGGACACACACGCACTCATCCTCACGGACACACACGCACTCATCGTCACTGACACACACGCCCTCATCCTCACCGACACACACGCGCTCATCCTCACTGACACACACGCGCTCATCCTCACCGACACACACGCGCTTATCCTCACTGACACACACGCCCTCATCCTCACTGACACACACGCCCTCATCCTCACCGACACACATGCGCTCATCTTCACTGACACACACGCGCTGACCCTCACCGACACTCACGCGCTCATCCTCACTGACACACACACACTCATCCACACAGACACACATGCGCTCATCCACACTGACACACACGCGCTCATTCTCACTGACACACACGCGCTCATCCTCACTGACACACACGTGCTCATCCTCACCGACACACATGCGCTCATCCTCACTGACACACACACGCTCATCCTCACTGACACACACACGCTCATCCTCACTGACACACACGCCCTCATCCTCACCGACACACACACGCTCATCCTCACTGACACACACGCCCTCATCCTCACTGACACACACGCCCTCATCCTCACCGACACACACACGCTCATCCTCACTGACACACACGCCCTCATCCTCACTGACACACATGCGCTCATCCTCACTGACACACATGCGCTCATCCTCACTGACACACACGCCCTCATCCTCACAGACACACATTCGCTCATCCTCACTGAAACACACGTGCTCATCCTCACCGACACACATTCGCTCATCCTTACTGAAACACACGCGCTCATCCTCACTGACACACATGCACTCATCCTCACTGACACACACGCCGTCATCCACACCGACACACACGCCGTCATCCACACCGACACACACGCCGTCATCCACACCGACACACACGCCGTCATCCACACCGACACACACGCGCTCATCCTCACCGACACACACACGCGCATCCTCACCGACGCACACGCCCCCATCCTCACCGACGCACACGCCCCCATCCACACCGACACACACGCCGTCATCCACACCGACACACACGTCGTCATCCACACCGACACACACGCGCTCATCCTCACCGACACACACACGCGCTCATCCTCACCGACACACACACGCGCATCCTCACCGACGCACACGCCCCCATCCTCACCGACACACACGCCCTCATCCTCACCAACACACACGCGCTCATCCTCACCGACACACACACGCGCATTCTCACCGACGCACACGCCCCCATCCTCACTGACACACACGCGCTCATCCTCACTGACACACACACCCTCATCCTCACTGACATACATACCCTCATCCTCACCGACACACACGCACTCATCCTCACCGACACACACACACTCATTCTCACCGACACACACGCGCTCATCCTCACTGACACACACGCGCTCGTCCTCACCAACACACAAGCGCTCATCCTCACCGACACACACGCCCCCATCCTCACTGACACACACGCGCTCATCCTCACTGACACACATGCGCTCATCCTCACTGACACACGCACCCTCCTCCTCACTGACACACACACCCTCACCGACACACACGCACTCATCCTCACCGACACACACACACTCATCCTCACCGACACACACGCGCTCATCCTCACCAACACACAAGTGCTCATCCTCACCGACACACTCGCACTCATCCTCACTGACACACATTCGCTCATCCTTACTGAATCACATACGCTCATCCTCACCGACACACCCGCACTCATCCTCACTGACACACGGCTCATTCACACCGACACACACGCGCTCATCCTCACTGACACACACGCACTCATCCTCACCGACACACATGCGCTCATCTTCACCGACACACACGCGCTGACCCTCACTGACACTCACGCGCTCATCCTCACTGACACATTCGCGCTCATCCACACTGACACACACGCGCTCATCCACACTGACACACACGCGCTCATTCTCACTGACACACCCGCGCTCATCCTCACTGACACACACGTGCTCATCCTCACCGACACACACGCACTCATCCTCACCGACACACACGCACTCATACTCATTGACACACACGCGCTCATACTCACTGACACACACGCACTCATACTCACCGACACACACGCGCTCATCCTCACCGACATGCACGCGCTCATCCTCACTGACACACACTCGCTCATCCTCTCCGACACACACGCGCTCATCCTCAGACACACACGCGCTCATCTTCACCGACACACACGCCATCATCCTCACCGACACACACGCACACATCCTCACCGACACACACGCGCTCATCCTTACTCAAACACACGCGTTCATCCTCACCCACACTCACGCGCTCATCCTCACTGACACACACGCCTTCATGCTCATGGACACACATGCGCTCATCCTCACTGACACACATGCGCTCATCCTCACCGACACACACGCGCTCATCCTCACCGACACACACGCGCTCATCCTCACCGACACACACGCGCTCATCCTCACCGACACACACGCGCTCATCCTCACCGACACACACGCGCTCATCCTCACCGACACACACGCGGTCATTCTCACCGACACACATGCGCTCATCCTCACCGACACACACGCGCTCATCCTCACCGACACACACGCGCTCATCCTCACCGACACAAATGCTGTCATCCTCACTGACACACATTCGCTCATCCGCACTGAAACACACGCACTCATCCTCACTGACACACACGCGCTCATCCTCACTGACACACACGTGCTCATCCTCACTGACACACATGCGCTCATCCTCACCGACACACACGCACTCATCCTCACTGAAACACACGCGCTCATCCTCACCGACACACACGCACTCATCCTCACGGACACACACGCACTCATCCTCACGGACACACACGCACTCATCCTCACCGACACACACGCACTCATCCTCACTGACACACACGCACTCATCCTCACCGACACACACGCACTCATCCTCACTGACACACATTCGCTCATCCGCACTGAAACACACGCACTCATCCTCACTGACACACACGCGCTCATCCTCACTGACACACATGCGCTCATCCTCACCGACACACACGCACTCATCCTCACTGAAACACACGCGCTCATCCTCCACGACACACACGCACTCATCCTCACCGACACACACGCCCTCATCCTCACGGACACACACGCGCTCATCCTCACCGACACACACGCACTCATCCTCACCGACACGCACGCACTCATCCTCACTGACACACACGCACTCATCCTCACCGACACACACGCACTCATCCTCACTGACACACATGCGCTCATCCTCACTGACACACCCGCGCTCATCCTCACTGACACACACGCACTCATCCTCACGGACACACATGCCCTCATCCTCACCGACGCACACACGCTCATCCTCACTGACACACATGCGCTCATCCTCACTGACACACATGCGCTCATCCTCATTGACACACACGCCCTCATCCTCACCGACACACACGCACTCATCCTCACGGACACACACGCACTCATCCTCACGGACACACACGCGCTCATCCTCACCGACACACACGCACTCATCCTCACCAACACACACGCACTCATCCTCACTGACACACACGCACTCATCCTCACCGACACACACGCACTCATCCTCACTGACACACATGCGCTCATCCTCACTGACACACCCGCGCTCATCCTCACTGACACACACGCGCTCATCCTCACCGACGCACACGCACTCATCCTCACCGACACACACACACTCATCCTCACCGACACACACGCGCTCATCCTCACTGACACACACGCGCTCGTCCTCACCAACACACAAGCGCTCATCCTCACCGACACACACGCCCCCATCCTCACTGACACACACGCGCTCATCCTCACTGACACACATGCGCTCATCCTCACTGACACACGCACCCTCCTCCTCACTGACACACACACCCTCACCGACACACACGCACTCATCCTCACCGACACACACACACTCATCCTCACCGACACACACGCGCTCATCCTCACCAACACACAAGTGCTCATCCTCACCGACACACTCGCACTCATCCTCACTGACACACATTCGCTCATCCTTACTGAATCACATACGCTCATCCTCACCGACACACCCGCACTCATCCTCACTGACACACGGCTCATTCACACCGACACACACGCGCTCATCCTCACTGACACACACGCACTCATCCTCACCGACACACATGCGCTCATCTTCACCGACACACACGCGCTGACCCTCACTGACACTCACGCGCTCATCCTCACTGACACATTCGCGCTCATCCACACTGACACACACGCGCTCATCCACACTGACACACACGCGCTCATTCTCACTGACACACCCGCGCTCATCCTCACTGACACACACGTGCTCATCCTCACCGACACACACGCACTCATACTCATTGACACACACGCGCTCATACTCACTGACACACACGCACTCATACTCACCGACACACACGCGCTCATCCTCACCGACATGCACGCGCTCATCCTCACTGACACACACTCGCTCATCCTCTCCGACACACACGCGCTCATCCTCAGACACACACGCGCTCATCTTCACCGACACACACGCCATCATCCTCACCGACACACACGCACACATCCTCACCGACACACACGCGCTCATCCTTACTCAAACACACGCGTTCATCCTTACCCACACTCACGCGCTCATCCTCACTGACACACACGCCTTCATGCTCATGGAAACACATGCGCTCATCCTCACTGACACACATGCGCTCATCCTCACCGACACACACGCGCTCATCCTCACCGACACACACGCGCTCATCCTCACCGACACACACGCGCTCATCCTCACCGACACACACGCGCTCATCCTCACCGACACACACACGCTCATCCTCACCGACACACACGCGGTCATTCTCACCGACACACATGCGCTCATCCTCACCGACACACACGCGCTCATCCTCACCGACACACACGCGCTCATCCTCACCGACACAAATGCTGTCATCCTCACTGACACACATTCGCTCATCCGCACTGAAACACACGCACTCATCCTCACTGACAAACACGCGCTCATCCTCACTGACACACACGTGCTCATCCTCACTGACACACATGCGCTCATCCTCACCGACACACACGCACTCATCCTCACTGAAACACACGCGCTCATCCTCACCGACACACACGCACTCATCCTCACGGACACACACGCACTCATCCTCACGGACACACACGCACTCATCCTCACCGACACACACGCACTCATCCTCACTGACACACACGCACTCATCCTCACCGACACACACGCACTCATCCTCACTGACACACATTCGCTCATCCGCACTGAAACACACGCACTCATCCTCACTGACACACACGCGCTCATCCTCACTGACACACATGCGCTCATCCTCACCGACACACACGCACTCATCCTCACTGAAACACACGCGCTCATCCTCCACGACACACACGCACTCATCCTCACCGACACACACGCCCTCATCCTCACGGACACACACGCGCTCATCCTCACCGACACACACGCACTCATCCTCACCGACACGCACGCACTCATCCTCACTGACACACACGCACTCATCCTCACCGACACACACGCACTCATCCTCACTGACACACATGCGCTCATCCTCACTGACACACCCGCGCTCATCCTCACTGACACACACGCACTCATCCTCACGGACACACATGCCCTCATCCTCACCGACGCACACACGCTCATCCTCACTGACACACATGCGCTCATCCTCACTGACACACATGCGCTCATCCTCATTGACACACACGCCCTCATCCTCACCGACACACACGCACTCATCCTCACGGACACACACGCACTCATCCTCACGGACACACACGCGCTCATCCTCACCGACACACACGCACTCATCCTCACCAACACACACGCACTCATCCTCACTGACACACACGCACTCATCCTCACCGACACACACGCACTCATCCTCACTGACACACATGCGCTCATCCTCACTGACACACCCGCGCTCATCCTCACTGACACACACGCACCCATCCTCACGGATACACACGCACTCATCCTCACTGACACACACGCCCTCATCCTCACCGACACACACACGCTCATCCTCACTGACACACATGCGCTCATCCTCACTGACACACATGCGCTCATCCTCACTGACACACACGCCCTCATCCTCACAGACACACATTCGCTCATCCTTACTGAAACACACGCGCTCATCCTCACTGACACACACGCACTCATCCTCACTGACACACACGCCGTCATCCACTCCGACACACACGCCCTCATCCACACCGACACACACGCCGTCATCCACACCGACACACACGCGCTCATCCTCACCGACACACACACGCGCATCCTCACCGACGCACACGCCCCCATCCTCACCGACACACACGCCCTCATCCTCACCAACACACACGCGCTCATCCTCACCGACACACACACGCGCATCCTCACCGACGCACACGCCCCCATCCTCACTGACACACACGCGCTCATCCTCTCTGACACACACGCGCTCATCCTCACCGACACACACACGCGCATCCTCACCGACACACACACCCTCATCCTCACTGACATACATACCCTCATCCTCATGGACACACACGCGCTCATCCTCACCGACACACACACACTCATCCTCACCAACACACACCCGCTCATCCTCACCGACACACACGCACTCATCCTCACTGACACACACGCGCTCGTCCTCACCAACACACAAGCGTTCATCCTCACTGACACACACGCCCCCACCCTCACTGACACACACGCGCTCATCCTCACTGACACACGCACCCTCATCCTCACTGACACACACACCCTCACCGACACACACGCACTCATCCTCACCGACACACACACACTCATCCTCCCCGACACACACGCGCTCATCCTCACCAACACACAAGCGCTCATCCTCACCGACACACACGCACTCATCCTCACTGACACACATTCGCTCATCCTTACTGAATCACATGCGCTCATCCTCACCGACACACCCGCACTCATCCTCACTGACACACGGCTCATTCACACCGACACACACGCGCTCAACCTCACTGACACACACGAACTCATCCTCACTGACACACACGCCGTCATCCACACCGACACACACGCCCTCATCCACACCGACACACACGCCCTCATCCACACCGACACACACGCGCTCATCCTCACCGACACACACGCGCTCATCCTCACCGACGCACATGCCCCCATCCTCACCGACACACACGCCCTCATCCTCACCGACACACACGCCCCCATCCTCACCGACGCCCACGCCCTCAGCCTCACCGACACACACGCCGTCATCCACACCGACACACACGCACTCATCCACACCGACACACACGCTCTCATCCACACCGACACACGCGCGCTGATCCTCACCGACACACGCGCGCTGATCCTCACCGACACACGCGCGCTGATCCTCACCGACACTCACGCTCTCATCCTCACTGACACACACGCGCTCATCCTCACCGACACACACGCGCTCATCCTCACTGACACACACGCGCTCATCCTCACTGACACACACGCACTCATCCTCACTGACACACACGCGCTCATCCTCACTGACACACACGCCCTCATCCTCACTGACACACACGCCCTCATCCTCACCAACACACATGCGCTCATCTTCACCGACACACACGCGCTGACCCTCACCGACACTCACGCGCTCATCCTCACTGACACACACGCACTCATCCACACTGACACACGCGCTCATTCTCACTGACACACACGCGCTCATCCTCACTGACACACACGTGCTCATCCTCACCGACACACACGCGCTCATCCTCACTGACACACACGCACTCATCCTCACGGACACACACGCACTCATCCTCACGGACACACACACGCTCATCCTCACTGACACACATGCGCTCATCCTCACTGACACACATGCGCTCATCCTCACTGACACACACGCCCTCATCCTCACAGACACACATTCGCTCATCCTCACTGAAACACACGTGCTCATCCTCACCGACACACATTTGCTCAT